>NW_022475291.1:0-203393 GCF_009193585.1 Aspergillus caelatus
ACTTTTTTTTTTTTTTTGATTCACAGGCAACAGCCATATCCGTCATTCGCGCGCTAAAGTCCTGGGCGGCTGCTCCAGCCACAATACCCTGATCTCTTTCCGTCCTTTCGAGTATGATTGCCAGAGGTGGGAACAGCAAGGTTGCAAGGGCTGGTCCTTTGAGACCTTTACCCGCGTGTTGGACAACCTCCGCAATACCATTCAGCCGGTTCACGCTCGTCACCGCAACCAGCTCTGCAAGGACTGGGTTGAGGCTTGCTCCACTGCCATGAACATCCCCATTATTCCTGACTTCAACAAGGAGATCCGTCTGAATGGTAAGCTTACTGAGGGTGTTGGATTCTTCAACGTTTCTTATAACCCGGACGACGGCCGCCGCAGCAGCGCCAGCGTCGCTTATATCCATCCCGTCCTGCGTGGTGAGGAGAAGCGTCCTAACCTGACTATTTTAACCAACGCCTGGGTATCCCGCGTGAACGTTGAAGGGGACGCTGTTACCGGTGTCAATTTGACCTTACAGTCGGGCGCCAAGCACACCCTGCGGGCCAAGAAGGAGACCATCTTGTGTGCCGGTGCTGTAGATACTCCTCGCCTAATGCTGCTCTCTGGATTGGGTCCTCAGAATCAGCTGAGCTCCTTGGGAATTGAGGTGGTTAAGGACATCCCCGGTGTCGGTGAAAATCTCCTGGACCACCCGGAGAGTATCATTATGTGGGAGCTCAACCGCCCTGTGCCTCCCAACCAGACCACTATGGACTCCGATGCTGGCATCTTCCTGCGTCGCGAACTTTCTAACGCCGCTGGTTCTGATGGCCGTAGCGCCGACGTTATGATGCACTGCTACCAAATCCCCTTCGATCTCAACACCAGTCGCCTCGGATACGATGCTCCTGTTAATGCTTTCTGCATGACTCCCAACATCCCTCGCCCCCGCTCCCGTGGCCGTATCTACCTGACCTCAGCTGACCCCAACGTGAAGCCAGCTTTGGATTTCCGTTACTTCACCGACCCTGAGGGTTATGATGCTGCCACCATCGTCGCCGGTCTTAAGGCGGCACGTGAGATTGCCCAGCAGGCTCCCTTTAAAGATTGGATCAAGCGTGAAGTTGCCCCCGGTCCCAAGATCCAGACCGATGAGGAGCTGTCCGAATATGGTCGCCGTGTGGCTCACACTGTCTACCACCCCGCTGGAACCACAAAGATGGGTGATGTTTATCGTGATCCTCTGGCAGTCGTTGACCCTCAGTTGAAGGTCCGTGGCCTGAAGAATGTCCGTATTGCTGACGCCGGTGTCTTCCCTGAGATGCCCAGCATCAACCCAATGTTGACCGTACTGGCTATCGGAGAGCGTGCTGCAGAGTTGATTGCTGAAGAAGCTGGATGGAAGCGCGAGCAGCCTCGTCTGTAAACGCTTGCTTTCGTCCTTTACTCGTGAACCTCGCTGCTCTGCGAAGGCGACTATGTAAGAGGAGGAGGGGGGCGGGAGGGTATGTAAGCGGCATTAGAAGTACTCAGATGTCGCACGATTCATGATTATGTCCACAACATCAAATTGGGAAGATAAAAGAGGCAAAAAGGAAGGGGTGAGATTCTGCAATAGCCACATATTGCACTGTTGGCATGTTGAGATGTGTTTAAATGGATAGGGCTATTGTATTCCCTATCCCATATCTTGTATTCCTGTACTTGTTCCTATGATTTTGAGCGATCACATTTTTAGCGCGGGTAGCGCCATCGAACTCTAGAGAAAATATATAAAGATTTCAGACCTGGTGTCCGTCCACATAATCGATCTATTGGTAGAAAGAGCATGTCGAAGTAGAAAGCACAGCACAGGATAAAGTGGTTATCACTGGTAACGGTTTTTCTCCAATTTTAGTATTTTTTCGTTTAGTTTGTATGAAGCCTTCTATAGTCTTTAGTTCTATCGTAAATTGCTCTCCAGAGTACAAAAATAACGGCTACAAGGTATAAATGATAGTGATGAACGACACCAGGAAAAACACAGATCACGCTGCTCGATACCCCTCAAAACTAAGAGACACTCGATAATAGGAAGCAACTAAAGAAGAAGAATATGATAAGTATGGTAATCTAACAGGCAATTAAAATGGATAGCATGACCACAAACTAGCATAGCATAGCATGCGTATAGGACTCTGAACGTGTCAAACCTCACTGTTGGTAGCTTCTTTCTCAGCATCATAAATCTTGACACCGCGCTTCCAGACTTGATCGATTGTCAAGGTTGGCCCAGAATAAGGATCCGGTGCGTCAGTTAGGACGACCAAATCTGCATCTGCGTCACAGTCCAATGTTCCCTTGACACCTTCAAGTCCCAAGAGACGCGCGGGTGTGGTAGTAACAGCATTCAGGGCCTCCGCAGTCGACGCACCCGACCATCGGCGAAAGTTGTTCACACATTCAATGAGGGTGGCAGAGCTGCCTGCAATCTTATCGGAGCCCTCAAGCGTCAACCGAGCTCCGGTTTTGACAATGCGCTCTCCGTTGGTCCAATCGTAGACACCATCCGGGAGACCGCACAGCTTCATAGCATCAGTCACAAGAATGAGACCGTTTGGATGGGCATTATACGCAATGCGAATTGAGGTGGGATGGAGATGGATGCCATCGGCGATGACACCATAGAAAGGTCGGCGGTGCTCATTTTGACCCAGAAGGCCGAACACGCCAGGGTTGCGATGGTAGAAGGGCCGCATGGCGTTGAAAAGATGGGTAATCATGGTCGCGCCTTGTTTGGTGGCGTTCATAGCTTGCTCATATGTTGCATCTGAATGTCCAATTGAATAGATGATATCTTGGGCGGTCAAGTTTGGAATATTGTTGACCATGCTGCCCACTTCGGGGGCAGCCGTGATCATCCTTACAGTTTTTGACGGTCCGATCATGTTTTCCTTACCATAGCAGTCAACAACATCATCAAAACTCTTTGCGGCACGCAAAACATCAGTTTTGTGGATGCCATTGCGGCCGGGGCTAATAAATGGACCCTCTACATGGGCACCCAGTGACTCTGCACCATCTTCTGCGCGATGCTTGGCTCCAGGGGGACCTAACGATGGGAGGACCTAGAAAATATGTTAGAAGTTTTAGTCTTGATTTTGGTATTTACATATATCCACTATCGAAGGGCAACAAGAGGCCAGCAACGTTAAAAAAGTTCGGACATACTTTCCAATAAACCTCTGGCGTTGAACTAACAACAGTCGGGAGATATGATGTCACACCGGTTTTGGCGAGGCCCTTATTGACCATACGCAACCCTTCATCATATTCCTCTTTTGAAGCTTTGGGAACAGAAAAGTCAAAGCCTTGAGCGCCGTTTAACTGCACGTCAATAAGTCCTGGAGCGAGGATTCGACCACCAAGGTCAATGACCTCGTCAGGAGACATGTGCAATTCATAGAAGGCCTCCTGGTCGCGAAGAATCTTTCCAGATAAAGAGTCAATCCAGACATCTTGTTCAACGAGTTGATTACCACGAACAATCCGGCAGTTGGTAAATTTTGTTATGCGTGGCGGGGTAGCTGTTTTGCCAGGCATGGTGAGCGGTTACCGTTCGTTGGTGACGATGATGCAGATAGAAAGAAATGTCTTGGCAGTCGCTGACAAGGAAACAATAGACCATACAGAAGAATACGAGGAGGACCGAAGAAAGGAGGGGGAAATTATGCATATAGATAAGGAGTAAATGAAGACCTTTCCAATCAAAGACAGAATGTGAAAGGCTACATCATGGATAGATAGTAACATCCATCACGGCCGACAGGCACACGCAAATGGAACGGGGCAAGTTCCTCAGAAAACGTGTGAAGGAGATCGGCATCGAATGGCTCTGAGGCGTTTATTGTGTCTTGACGTTGCCTCCCATGGGGAAAAAAGTCCCACTGAGTGAGAATGTGACATCGACAGGAACGAGAGAGGATGTGACGTCTATGGCCTGATGGGGCATGATATTAGGGACTCGGTTCCATAGGATCCTCCCATTGTGATGTATCATGAGGTACTCCTTTTTTTAAAAAAAAAAAAAAAAAATTGAATGTGATTCATTAATTGCAATGTCCTTGTAGTGCATACAACCTCCAGAGTGGTTAGGTCTGTAGTATGGCAGCGGATTAGTCATTAGCATATCAGTACATACTAGCAATTCGTTACATACCAGTACCGCTCAGGATACCAATACATACTGCCTTCATACCGAACGCGTCTATATAATTAATTACCATACAGAGGAGTGTCTGTAGGCCATTGCAGACAGGAGCCGTATCCATCTACAGTATATATTACAGGTCTATACATTGAAAGTCGAAAAATTAGTAGTATGTACATACAAGTATTGAAGACCGCGCATGTACTTAGTAGGGATTTCTCTGCAAGAAGGCGCTAGGTAGATGAGCTTATTCAAGCATTGTACTGGCTATTTTTTCGTTTGTATCTGCTCAATAATGATACGTTCATGATACAAATGGATTGCTGGTTTCTTTTCTTTACTTTTTTAGGGAAGGCCTTGGAAGAAGAAATCCAGAGGATGTACATGCAGTACTTACTAACTGTACGGTTTCATCAAGCCCCACCAATACTACGCTACAACGGAGTACGGAGTACTGTACCAGTGGTAACTCAATTCGCCTCCCCGCATTCGGCATCGAAGTGAAGGTTGCAAACAGTCGATGTTACCGTCTCCTTCGGCTTTTCGTTGCGTTCCCATAGAACGATTCTGGTTGGACAATGGATAAGTCTGGAGATAACCAGCCACACCTCGTGGATCACGTCTTGCAAGCGACTGCTACTATCATGAGGAAAAAGAAGAAAATAAATTTTGAAAAAAGAGGAAAAAAGAAAAAAGATTTACAAAAACTAATGAAGATATTCTATTTACACCCAGGATGTCTTCTTTCTCCTTCGATTTCTTTATCACTCACCACTTGTCTATGTATATGAATTCATTCTCTTTATCATAGAGAGCACCGAATACAGAGAGAAAAAAAAAATAAATAAAAGCTATCCATGAGACTAAGCAGTACTAAAAAAAATAATTGAATGAACACGCGACTCAGTGACTGAGACAGTTATTACCCTAAAATTGTCATTCTTCTTGGTCTTGAAATTTCTTTCATTTTTCAAAACCTCTTCTTTCCTGTTACTCAATCATTTCCACTTCCATTTCGACCTTGTCTTGGTTTTAGGGTTGGTTTCTTCTTTGGTTATTTACCAAATTGTTTCGCGAATTGGGGACTCTTATTTCCCGATCGGCAATCTGTTCATTCGCTGCAGCTTCTCCGCAATTTCCACTGGAATCGTGGAGAGTGTGTGAGCAAGAGATCAGAACTGTGGTTGACGATTCCTACGCAGTTCCTGGGCTGATTCTCCGCTGTACCCTTCCTTCTATAGGGTCTATTCTTTACGTTTTCCTTCGCTTTTCCCTCCTTATCCTCAGACTGCAACACTCGTGGAAAGGAAATTTCCACGACGTTATCAGTCTTGTCTGACATCGTGCAAAAACACTGATACCGGGTCAACGCAACATTAGATCAAGGTACGTCTTATCTACGCTTTTCTTCGAGAGTTATGGCTTTGTCTCTCCTCCCCACTATCGAATCGTAGATGTAGTATTGTTGTCATCTATGGTGGTATCCGCGGGTTATCTACACTACACTACACTCCACAACTACACATCATTTGAAGTTCACAAGCACCGGCTGGATGCGACTTTGAAGCCTCGAACTCAAGATACTCCGCCTAAAACATATGGGGTTGATCTGATTCTGCTATTAATATCCCATATTTGTTTCGCTTTTTCCCTCTTCTTCATTACCCCAGATTGAGATCCCCAACATCACAACAAACATTGAACATTCCTTCCCTCCATTGTTTGTCTGCGCTTGTGTTGTGGTGTCAATCTGTGCTACTTGAGTTCTTGCAAATTCTTTGTATAATACTTATATTTCGAAAAAGGAAAACCACCCGACCAAACTTTTTCCTCTTTTTCTTGCCTACACACTGATACCCTTTTATTCCATTCACTTGCTTCCGGTAACTTCCCTTTCGCCTTTTTTTTCCCCCAATTTATATATATATATATATATATATTTTATTCTGATGTGTGTGTCCCTCCCTCTCTCGTTTTGTTTACCTTGCTCCACTTGTTTGCCCCCTTTTTCCTTCTCCTACATTCTTCCTCAACCCTTGCCCTCTCTCTCTCTCTCTTCAGGCTTGACCACCACCAAACCCTCCATTTTTGTCTCTCTTTTTCTTTGATCCACTATTGTGCATTAGACTGAGCTTGAACATTCCACTTCCAGGTACTGACCGCTTTGAAGTGAACTCCTCCTCTCCTAACGAGCTCTTACGCAGCCTCTTATCACAGCCTTTAGAGATTCCCTTCTTGCATCCTCCAAAGCAATGGGTAACTCAACGGTTGGCGATGATAATCCTGCGGAGAAGGAGTTTGCTGCCGCCTCTTCGGACCCCGAGGCTGGTCAGGACTCTGTCACGGGGAAACCATGGATGTACAAGCCCTGGAAGATTGGCCCTTTAACACTACCCTGGTTTGCGCACCCGATGACCCAGCTCGTTCTGGTCTCCTTTGTTTGTTTCCTTTGCCCTGGCATGTTCAATGCCGTGAGTGGTCTTGGGGGTGGTGGCCAAGTCGATGCAACCGATGTTAACAAGGCCAACACTGCGCTATACAGCACATTTGCCGTGGTAGGCTTCTTCGCTGGCTCCATTGCCAATCGTATTGGCCTCCGTCTGACTCTCTCGCTTGGCGGATTTGGATACTTCCTCTATGTGGCATCACTTCTCTCATATAACCATAACTCTAATGCCGGCTTCCTGGTCTTTTCTGGCGCGCTGCTTGGTGTGTGTGCTGGGCTGCTGTGGTGTGCCCAGGGAGCCGTCATGATGAGCTACCCACGTGAACACGAAAAGGGCAAATATATCTCCATCTTCTGGGTGATCTTCAACCTCGGTGGCGTGATTGGCAGTCTGGTAGGTTCTTTTGCTCCCATATCCTACTCATATTTAGTAGGAGAACAGACACTAATGATGCCATTCGTACGCACAGGTACCTCTGGGCCAGAATCTGCACTCTACCGCTGGGCGGGTCAATGACGGTACATACATAGCTTTCATGGTCCTTATGGCAGTTGGTTTCGTTCTCGCATGGGGTTTATCGGATTCAAAGTACATTATGCGCTCGGACCATTCACGTGTCATCGTCATGAAGAACCCCTCCTGGAAATCAGAATTCAAAGGCCTTCTTGAAACCCTGCGCAGTGACTATTACATTGTCCTAATGTTCCCTTTGTTTTTGTCGAGCAATTGGTTTTACGGTTACCATTTCAATAGCGTCAATGGCGCCTATTTCAATGTCCGCACTAGGTCTCTCAACAGCTGCCTCTATTGGCTCATGCAAATGGTCGGCGCCTTCATATTCGGCTTTACTCTGGACATGAAGTTCTTTTCTCGGTCAATGCGCGCAAAGATCAACTTCGCCCTACTCTTCCTTCTCACATTGGGCGTTTGGGGTGGCGGTTATGCATTCCAGAAGCAGTATACTCGTGCCGACGCGCCGCTTGATAAGGACTGGTCGGATAGTGGCTATGTTGGTCCTATGTTCCTTTATATGTTTTATGGTTTCTACGACGCTGCCTTCCAAACCTGCGCTTATTGGTTAGTTCACCGCCTTTCTTTACCTCGTCGTCCGCGCACCACCTGCCCCCTTTGAAGTATGAGAGTTGGGGATTGACGATTAATCTTTGTATTACAGGTTTATGGGATCACTTACCAACAACGCGCGCAAATTGGCAAACTTTGCTGGTTTCTACAAGGGAATTCAGTCCGCTGGCGCAGCGGGAATGTGGGCGTAAGTCATCATATAATTGTGTCTACCCAATCGAATGCTTCAATTCCTTACTGACGTCTCCCTTCCACAGCCTGGACCTTGATAAGGCTCCTTTTATGACCGAGCTTGCCTCTTGTTGGGGTCTTCTTCTCGGAAGTCTTCTGATTGCATCCCCCATCATCTTCTTCAAGATCAAGGACCATGTAGATATCGAAGATGATCTCAAATTCTCCGACGAAACAACAAATGACGTCATGGGTAACATCCCTATGGAAGAACAGACTTCTGGAAAGAGGGAGGAGAAGCGGACGTCTGTTGCTTAATTTTGCCTATTGTTGATCCTTTGCTGCTTATTTGAATGTATCGCTCCTTTACACTAAGGCTAACAGTTGATATCCATGATGACATGTTGGGCGGCCTCACTCGAAAGCTTCTCTTTGACCCTTTACCCCGAGGTACACTCAGACTCACAGTTTTTGGTGTACCATTGAATTAATCTTCAATCATGTATTTAATTATGCCCAGTAGTCATGAATGGTTTAATATATGTAATATGATCTTCATTGCTTGTCTTCTAACTAAAAAGGGGGGTCGGTAGGACCTTAGTAAACACGGAACGTCATGTGAGCCTCGTCATGTGACAATATAAGACTGTCTGACGTAAACCGAGAAAGTAGGGATGGCTCCGGTTAACAGAGCCATACCACTGGTTCCCATGGCACGTCTCGAAGTGGCAAAAGAATGATAGTGTTGTTACTATGACAAACTCCGGTCCATGTATATGTACATGTGCACCAATGTGAAAATTACATCCTTACATTTATCATCAGGTATCGTGACGTCATATTGTTTCAACCGTCTCGTCATATACTAAGCAATAGTGTACTCATATGACACCAGCACTGGACATGTCGGTAGCCGTAGGCAGCGGCACAGATGACTGGGTATGTGTAGCCGTGGTCGTTCCATTCGTCTTGTAGCTGGGCCAGATCTTGTTCTGGCCCTGAGCGATATCCCAACCAAAGATAGTCCGGTTAAACAATTGCAGTGAGGCAATGGGCTGGTAGTACGGAACTTCATGGCCTGCCTCAAAGACGCGAGTGAAGGAAAAATTACCATACTCGCGAGTTTCCCCATACTCGATACCGTTGACTTTCAGGGGCGTGTACCCTGCGCTTCGGAACTGGGCGGCGTGAGAGTAGTTTGCGGCGAGGGACACGGCCTGGCCGCCGAACCAGTTGCAGATATAGTCGGCGTCGCCATAGATGAGGGAGACACGCACGGGGAGAGCGAGGATCTCCTCGAGGTCCTCGATGAAGTTGGGCCAGACAAAGTCGCCAGTTTGCTGGAAGGCGTAGTAGACGTCATTGTTGGACTGGGTGTAGTTGATGTTGACGCCGATGGCGTCCATGACAGAGTCCTTTGCTAGAAATTTGTTGTAAAAACTTGGCGGGGTCGGGTCCTAATACCATATGAGGAGTTTTACCCGTCAACGATGAACCCTGCATCGCATTGCATGCGGTGTGTAAATAGAAATCAAAGCTCTACTTACATCGTATGGATGCCGAATATCATACACACCACGACCACTAAAAGCGTAGTATGGCCCCTCTAGTTCTCGTGTTAACGTTTGCACCAATTTGAATCATATACCTTGTGTTTCAGGGAGGGGAAAAAACGTACCAACATTGTCCCTGCACATGTTGGTCGCTTCAGCGCAGAGGGCGTAGTCAGCTAATGCGGTGCGGTTGGTTTGTTTGCAAGTGGAAATCATCTCCTGGCAACCATTTGGCATTTGGTTGGCAAACTTCATATAGTTGTAGACAGTCTCATTGACCTTGTCATGGTGATGAGTATGCGTGGGTATAATCACATGGGCATAAGGAGAAACTCACAGCTTTAATACCATATGTGTTGTTCACGGCGAACTCAGGGTAGTAAGGGACCTGCAGGCATAGGTTAGCAGCTTTGCTATGGACGATGTTCTATCGGCTGTTCTGAAGGTATACCTGGATCGCCTCGTCGATGATGCCGTTGATAATTCCCAGAGAGTTGAAATTAAGCTGAACACCATCAATACTACCATTGGCGATTCTCTCATTTTGCTCATAGAAATAATTGAAGAACTACGTTCGTTAGTTTTGCATTTTTTTGACACGTCGCCCTGGTAGAACTCACTGCCGGACCATAGTGCCTTTGAACCAAAGGAAACCTATCAGCGCAACCATCACAGCCATATAGAGATTTGCACAAGAAAACTACCTACCCTCCGTAGCTCTCCGTCCATAGACTGAAGTCCTTAGACTGCACCCTAGAGTCCAAGTTCGGCAGTCCACTAAGGAATCCTTGAAGGATCTCCCAAGCGGCCTCTGCGGCAAGATTGGTAGTATCTGCTGTCGTATCAGTAAATGGAAACATGTGGACCGGAAGGAACCAGTACCAATCAAAGTGGCATCAATAGTTGGGTAGCGGCCCTGAACTCCTGCGAAGCTCGAATTTTCGACGACCCCAGTGACAGGGTTAATGGACCCATCAACCGTATCACTATAAGAAAACCCTAAGGGCAAACATCATCAATATAGGAAGACTGCAGTAGGGGAGGGCGCTGCAATCCATACCAACTCCCAACGGCTGGGACAGGAATAGTAAATTGGAGACCTCGTTCCACGAGTGAGGGTTGATGTAATCATCAAAAGTCGAATTGACATGGCAAGGGCCCAGTTCTAACCAAAGGTTAACAGCGATCTGAAAGAAGCAGACTGTAACGAGCGTCGAGCAAACCTTCGAAAAGCCCGATCAATGAATCACTCCCAGGGCCACCGTTCAACCACAATGTGATAGGTGCAGTCTCGGGGTTATTTCTAGCTTCGAAGAACCAGAAGAAGGTATGGGACTCGGGAGAAGTGTCGACATATCCCGAGTAGGATTTGACACCCGGGGTAGTTTCGCAGACACCCTCTGCACCGGGTTCCTTATACCGGATGGTGACATTGTTTGCGGTTGTAATGGTCTTGACCCCGGTGGGGTTCTTGGGTAGCTGTCGTCTATCGACAGACCCCGGGGCACTTCCTGGAAGCGCCCAGCTGGCTGCAACTAAGGGTAGTACCGAGAGAAATTCGTAGCCACGCATGTTTACTAAGGTTCAGCAGTCCACTCCCGGTTCCTCGTTTGGTCTATGTTCTAAACGTATGCAAGGAGAGATGCTATCCAGCGACCAGCAACCTGGATATGAGCCACTCGCAACGTCTTCGGTTACTGGGTAGGTCAGCGCTCAGAGGAATACCCTCTGACTTTTATACGTCGGCGTAACAGACATCTGGCATTGAGATATGGCCCACATGGTGGGAGGGGGCAGTCTGTATGCAGCCATTAGGGGGCCTTGAATACAGACATTGGATTGCGATACCGACTAGTAACTTATCCTGGTAGTATTTCGGGCATAAGGGCATGACTTGTTTGGCATGAATGGAATCCACGGAATAGTCTGAGCAAGATTAGCTTTGCAGATCACTCCATAATCGGCCGCGTGCGGTGTCACCTTGCACGGCTTATTTTCTCTAGGCAGCGTCAAGGAATCCTGCTATCTACCTGCTATATCCGTCGGGTGGCCTTCTCATCGCTTATCGCAGGATCAAACCGGAGCTTCCCAGAATAGAGAGGATCGGCAAGATGAATCAATTGACCTGGGCTGGGCTACGTATCTCTTAAACCCCGCAATCATCGGAGTGGGGGGTTGCAAGTCTGAGGAGTCAGGAGCCAGTTCATTAGCAGCGGGGAACTGTGTGCCAGGGCGCCCGGCATTGGGGAAACCAGGCAAGAGAGACAACTTGCAGAAGTCAGAACGTACAGTTATGTACATATATGTACATACATACCTGACTGTAGTAGTACCCAAGACGAACTAAGGTTCACTAGATTAGGTCCTAAAGTAATGACCTGCCAGAAGAGGGTTAATGTATAATGGAAATATTCGAATCATTCAATCTGGACAAGCATTACCCCTCAATTGGTTCTTACACACTTCCGTCGTCCTACATACCAAAGTCCATCCATACGGCAAGTCTCCTGATTGACGATGTAGCGACAATACATTCCCAAAACAAAGTTGAACCAATGATTGATAGGTAGGTAGAAAGAACATTGAAGTAGTGCCCACCAGTTGAACTTTTATAGATTGTAACAATCCATTTTGGTTTCACTCGATGACTCCACTTATCGACTACTACTACTACTACTACTGGGGAAATGATCAAATTTAGATCGACAGAAACATGAGTCCCAGAACTCTGTCGATCCTATACCGAAGCCGAGACTCCCATGGCATACTTTGAGACCCATAAAGAGATGCCGGATGCATGTGATAAAAGCTCCAGACAGCGATACTTCAGGTAGTGCTGGAGGAGGTGGCCCGCGGGTCGGTCGGCTTGATCGGAATGCTGCGCTTCTGCTTTCGGTCCGACTGAGTCGAAAGTGCAGCAGAGGGAATCGGCACGTCATGGAAAGCACGCGCGAACAAACAACTAAGAAAAGAAAGATTCATATATCGGTCTGTCATATTCCTCATTATGTACTTTTCGAGATAATTTCTATACAATATAAACACAGTTGTTCTCACGGGGAGGCGAAACCGACATAAATCACATCCTAGAGTGCCGTTACACATGATGCGCCGTCCTTTACATGCCCTTGCTTTTTATAAGATCAAGTCATACCCAACCCCGTAAATACACGCGTAACCACCCGGACAAAGGGAAATAGAATGAGAAAAGAAAAAGAAAAAGTATCGTAACACATGGCTTGTTATAATCATAGATTCAATCCAAGCTCGGCTTCGAGATCAGCAATGCCATTAAGCTCGGCCCGTGATGCCTCGTTGGCGCCCAGCGTTGTTGAGGTGCGATCTTCATGGAGTTGCCCATCGCCTAACCCGGCCAACCCAACTCCTTTGTTCTCAGTTCCGAACAAGTCCGGCACATTGTCCATGGTGCCGATATTGAAACCATACCCCTGGCCTTTCGGGTTACCATTGATGTTAAGACCATCATCGGCAGCAAACAGTTCCGCACCGGTGTCATCAAAGTTGATCAAGGCATCGAAGTCGTTCTGAGTCACCTCCGCATCATTTGCTAAGTCCATAAGTTCGCTAATGCTTAGGTCGGAGTCTAGATTAGGTATTGCAAAAGCGTCCTGGTGGTAGTGTGGGTTAATGTTGTTGGTACTGCCATTTTCACTTCCGTCTGACGGTGGCGGCGTAGACGCGAATCCAGAGGCCTCCACAGTTTCACCAGCTAGTCGGGTGCCGCTGGTCTTGGGGTATGTCAAGTCGGGAATCTTCTGTGCAAGAGAATCCGGGGGCGGCGTCAATGTATTCAATCGAACGGAATCAAATGTGCTATTGTTTCGTGCCTGTACGTCTTGCGGTGCCACTGTGAGCTGAATGCCGGCCTTGCGGATCGCGGCCTCCAAAAATGACGTGGCGAAGTCGGCCGATGCGTAGATCTCCCGCAAGCGCTGGAGAATGCGCATGCATTGGTAAAACCGTTGAAGGCTAACCATCCGGACATTAGGGTCACTGGACTTGATGTCAAGAAGATGAATGATAACGGCAGGCAGGAGCACGGTCACACCGGTCGTAGGGAAATAACGAGTTAAATCTAAGGCGTGCAGGTCTTGAGCAATGTTTGTGATCTCGACCGCAGCAAATCGAACCTTATTCCGAGAGATGTCCTGTAACTCTGCGTCCGTGGAGGGAAATGGCATGGCAGGAAGAACTTGAGGACGGTGTAACGCGCTTGACGTTGTCAAGTAAACCATCTTTAAGAGAGCCCGATGGGAATGCAGGACTTCTTGTGCCTCGGTTAGCTTCGCTGGAGCCATTGGAGCGTATTGAATCTCCGATGGAAGATGGGCCAGCCAATCTTCCAGCTCCTGGTCGCATCGTCGAACCTCAAATGTCTCTGCCGCCGACTTCTTCGGAACCAACATCATAGTCGTTTCCATTGTACCACCAAACTTATGGCTGAGCACGGAATATTGTGCCGAAAGGACGTGGCTCACGCAGAGACAAAGCTTCGCCTTCTCAATGAACATGAGCGCGAGCTCTTTCTGGTGGCTCACGTTTTGGAGAATCTCCGAGTTGCCCACCATACTGACAATCTCTGGTGAAAAGGGATGGAATTCGAAGTCGTCTAGGGTTAACATGGGCACATCACAATCGTCATCCTTTACGCGCATGGGACGCCTCATTCCCAAGGCAATTAGGCGATCACGAGTGTAGGTGCTCCACCATATGCGCTTCCACATTCGCTGGCGTCGAACATCCATCCGAGAATTACCTGGGTCACGATGCAAACCGATGGTATGTGCTAGAGACAAGCTGACACCCATCCAATGCCAGGTGTCCTTCTGGTCATCTGGAGTTTCATACCAGTAAGTCATCAACAACAGGGACTGTACAAGCGAGATCCGATCCACCTCATAGTCGAAGTCGTACAAAAGCCTGGCGCGTTGGAAGAATGATTTCCGGGCTGCCTTCCGGCTTGAGTATCCGGCGGCTTGAAGGTGCTTCAGGTCAACGAAGGCAGTACCGGCAAACATCACGGCCTGAAATAGAAGGAGACTCATACGGCGAATTCCGTCATTTTGCACGATAGTCTGCAGGAATTCCTCCAGATCTAGGAGGGGCATGTACGTGTGGACATAATGTATGTAGGCTTTGAGCAGTTCATTCCGCAGTCCCACATCAGGCACCGTCAAGGCTCCTTTCATTGCCAGATAATCGATGTCCTCCTTCTGCAAGCGAGGTGGTAATCCTCGAATATAATCGGGCAGGATGATGCCTCCAGACCTGGCGTTGGCAAAAGAAGGATCCAATAGTTGCTGGATCTGCGAGGTGACGTGGTGTAGAGGCATGGTGGCAGGCACTGCAGGATTGGGTGCCATTCTTCTTCGATATCGTTCAGCACCAGCACCAATTCTGCTGACTTGGCTCTGATCTATATACGTCGATTATATCAGTACAAACGTGCATACGTTACACTCAAACGAGTCTCGTTCCTCAGGGGTGTAGGCAAATACGAACAGAGAAGATGTGGCATATGTTGCCCCTGGTCCAGGTCTACGGAACGCTGAGAAGGAGATGCAGGGGCAACATCCGAGAGCCCGTGGCACTCACTGAGTCTCCGCAGAAGACTTCCGTCTTCGGGGGCCTCCGCGGGCGATTGAGAGAGCTGATGGTTGGGGTTGTCAACCTCAACACGTGATTTCCTGGAAAGTGGCAAAGTAGCGCACTCGATGTTAGCCCGCGATTCTGCGACGAGTGAGGCAAACGGGTCATGTTTTCGGCATGGACGAACTTTCTCCTCTTGCTCTCGGTGACAATGCAGTCTACTTGATCCAGGCGACAATTCGTACAAGGAGACCCATTTTCAACCACGTCACAACGAACTTTCCGAGCGCGGCAGCAACAGCATGCCTTCGATGCCCTCCGTTTTACGGGCCGGGCATTGGCAGGGAGGCCCGCCGTCGAAGCCTTTCGCTTCCCCTTGGCCTCGTTCTCGGCCATGTTACTCGATGATGGCGAGGCAGTGAGATTAGTCATTGTGAAGTGTGCGATTTCAGTTGACGCCAAAGATCCATCAACCGGTTAACTTATCGTGTTAAAGGAGCCGCGGCGGAGTTTAAGCTCATATAGAGTAATGCTATAAGAGAAGGACCGATATGGTAAGAAGAGGAAAAAAGGATAGTGAGAAAGAAGAAAGAGAACACAATTCCAAAACTGTTAAAATCAAATCAAAAGAGTCAAGAGTGGAGAGGACCTTTCGTTTTAAATTTCTTTTTTTTTTTTTTATAAAATTTTATTTATATATAAGTTTGGTAACTGGGGTACCACATTCAAACCTTTTTCGTCCAAGGGGACGAAAAGAAGAGGCGAGACTTGGGGATGGGGAAAGGAATGTTTAAGTAGTGAACCAATATGCAACATGTCCACCAACAAATCGGTCAGGAGGCGCTGGCGTTGGGGTTGGCGATGAATGCCCCCAGATCCACACTGTGACTGTGTTGCCTCCCCCAGACCTTGACCAACGGACTCCATCCATGAATCCAGAGGGTTTCAATACTAATCGGTCATCCATCCATTTTCCACCGAAATGACGCTAGCCCCAATTGTGGATAGGTATTTACCTCACGCTTGAACTAATGGGATTAGGGCGGCCTAAGTTCGGCGGGGTGGGTGGAAACGGAAGAGATTCCATAGTTACTACTACTGAAGAGCGCGCGCTTTGAGCCAGTGGTCGGCGACTGCTTACTGTACCCTCTCCACAAACCCACCCAATGACGGTCCGAATTCTGCTCCACTCCTCGCAGCCGTTTCCACTCCCGATGGCTTTCCTAATTCTAGGAGCCTGAGAATAATACGGATACCTACGGAGTACGGTCTCTTCTGCGAAGTGAGGACTCCCCACTTGCCTACGACTTGCAGCGGCGCCAACGAGACCCGAATAGCGTCCCTCGGCCCGGTCACGTTACTAAAACCTGGATCCTCTGCTCTCGCAACATTGGTTCATAACCAACCGGGACGCTGATTTGCCCTAACTCTGTCCCCCTGCAGTGGCCAACTTTGATACCTTGAAGGACAGGTGCGTCATTTGAGGAGAGATGTTTTGTGCCCGGAAAAAATTCCGAGCATCTCGAAAATATTTTTGAATAATATATATATTTTTTTCTCTGCTTTAACTGGTCTTCTAAACAATAATAGTAGCATCTGGACTCCAGTTGGTTCCCGTCTCTTAAAGTTCTCTGTCCACTCTGCAGGAGCATCTTACTTGATAAGGAAATTTGCTTGTTACTAGTATTTCCTCACCTCGTCTTTGCCTTGAATGGCAGGGTATATGGGATTGAGATATCCTTGACCAGCATAGTGGCTTGGATCACGGATTGATTGAACGACAGGATGATTTGCAGACCGGTCGAAAGATGTATGCTTCCACGGGCCGAGGTCCGCGATGATTATTCCATCAAACAAAAGGTTGACCCGGACTGGGACAATCTCTGGTCAATTGGGGATGATCAGGATCCCCCCCTATCATAATAGGCTTTAAGAATGTGCAACTCACATGTTTATTCACATTATTTTTTGTCTTTTCATAAAAACTGGACCCTAGGGAAGGAACCTTGGCGTCTGGACAGGCATTGATGATAAATGGGGATGATCATCGACTAGATATCCCGCAAGAAAATCCACTAGGTATGGATAACCAAATTAATTTGCTGTGAAAGTGGACCGGTACCATCTAGTATCAGGAGAATGGTCCATGAAGATCATAGGATTTCTCTTTCTATTTGATGTGCTTTAGCATAGTGCTCACGGTCCCTGTGAGTCTTACGAGTCTACTTAGTAACAACTATCGTACTTGGCTTTTGAGAGGAGGCCAAACCCGGTAGCAGTACGTAGTACTACGTACATCCTATGGTTAACGGTCCACCCTTGCCAGTTATGGAACAGCAGCGCGATCCAGATCCCAACGTGAAAAACATTTCCAGCTCGTTACAGGAATATTTGTGTGGGAGCCACTCCTGAGGGATAGCCCCACGCGCTGGCTTACATGGATCATAGGGCTCTATGTACCTATTTGCTTTTTTATTAAATAAATAAATAATAAATAAATATAATAAAAGGCGCAAATGGACATCAGGAAGTGGGCCGCTAAAAGGGGTGGCAGCTCAAGTTCTAGACGTCAAGTTGCATATCACAGTCAGGAAGAATTCTATGGAGTATACTGTAGATTTGCTATAGTAACTATTCAAAGAATGTCTTGTCTCAGAAGAATTTATTTGTTCATTTTTCAGTATTTCTCTCATTTCTATCTATTTATTCGAATATTCTTTCTTCCCCAAATAACTCCAGGGATGTGGATAATAGTGACTTTGGAACATCGAATGAAATCCGACTTCGTTTAATCCTCTAAGGCTAAAAACAAGCCTCACCAGCTCCACGTGAGACTTGATTGTTCTGGTAAATGGTGCGTAGCCGACGTCAACCGTTGTGCCGACGAGCGGAATAATCCCAGGGACTCGGAGGGAAAACTTGGCCCCTTTCCGTCGGTATTCAACAACAGTGAAAGAAGCGTTGATTCGGAGACCCAATCACATACCAGGGACCTTCGACGCCAGCAGTTCAGAAACCGAGCAGGTGACATGCACAGGAACTAGTGCCAATGATTTTAAGTTCAGGGTGAAAGTAAGATTAGTCATTATCAGCGATACTCGGAGGAATCTTTGATGGTCTGGATGTCAAAGAGCAAGAGAAGGGGGCGCACGGTGTCGTCATCACATACTTTGGGAAGCTGATCAAGTGGCCTATGCAACGCGCTATGCTGTATGTACGGAGTACATACATACCTACTACCTAGTGCTGGGGGATGCATCAAATGCCGTCAGTCAGAGAGCCAAGAACGAATTGTTGTTTGCCGATACCATACAACTTGTTTTTGGGCATGAATCATTATCAATGGCAGGTGTAAGGTCAACTTTCTTAGTTTGCAACTGAAACGAGGACAAAAAATGATCACAATAATAATTTCCGAGTGTCACGAGCCAGGCTCCATAATTCGGAGGTGATACATAAGTCCACAGTATTCGCGGGGGTTCTTTAATGAGGGTTTTTTTTTTTTTTTTTTCTGGCACCAGGACCAATCGATACTACCCCAGCGGATACCAAAGTGGGACTAGGTGGGCTTATCCATCTCTTGCACGAGAAAGCACCAATGACTGTGGCCCGATTGTCCCAGGCGAACGTGGAAACGCGGGCTCCCGACTGTTCGGGAATAGTCTCTCCAATGACCTGAACAGCGTTCGGAATAATGGAGCCTCTCCGAAAGTGTCGTAGTATTAATATTATCACTTTAATGATATTGTGCGCCGCTCATTCAGGTTCTATCCCCTTCTCCAAGGAATACCAAGAGATTTCGCTTCCCGCGCCGAAGTCGCTAGATTCTAGAAAGGTGGCACTGGTCTAAAATTCTCCAGCTACCCCAGGCTCCCCAGGCTCGGCCCCGTAAAGTGACTAAAATTTTCTTTGACCTGGGGCAAGCTGGGGGAATCCAAGAACCAAGATCACGATGATTCCCCAGGCCGCGCCAAGACTCGAAGACAGTATGTACGTAACGAATAACGTCTGGACCATAGGCAACAATAACTTGAACTACGATCGCTAAACCCCAACCATCAAATTCCCTCATTCCAATTGCTGCCATGTCCATCCAGCTACTTCATTCGCTGCTTCATGCTCCTCCCCAAAATTCTAAGAGAGCGATAAACAACGAACCGAGCGAGACAGATGAGAGAACATTGAACATTGCTCAAGACACCAATATGTTCTGACTGAGTCAGAGCAAGCAAGTCGACAATCAAACTTAATTCTTAGCGCACGTCCCTGCGCTGCTCCTTTTAATCCCTCATTCCAACATTTTGTAGCCCACTAGCAAGTCGGACATCTTCCCGAGGCTGGGCGAGGCGGTCCGACGTAGCTGTCACCCCACGTTCGCGGTAACCCGACCTTCCTTGCCCTTACCTAGCAGTAACCTCTAAGGATGAGTTGTTACGTATGAAGTCATCCACAGACATTATGGCCTTCGTTGAGATCGCGGGGTATGCGGTAGAAGAGGGGGCTGTGTCATAAATGCCCAAACAAGGAGAGGGAAGACCTAGTCCCGTACTACATTTAGGCGAATAGGATACGTATTCAATCAAATGCTCCAACTTGGTGGTAAATATGTAATTCCCTCGTCTGGGAGGGGTGCCGGTCCAACTACGGACCTCGAGGCCGTTGGGCTGGTTAGAGGTTGGCTATGTGTTTTCGATATTTGATCGCTGTTTATACATAGGGTCATGGATGGCGTTGGTTCTACGATGGTGTTTATTTATATATATATATATATACATTTTGGAGCGGGGAGGGCATCTAACCTAGGTACCGACATGTTTAACTGTTCGACCAATAACGCTAATTCGTGCTCGTTCTAGCCTGGCATGTTATACTGTATACGAAAATAATTCAGCTTAAAGAGATGGCCATCTCCATGTAGTAATACCTGCATAGCCTGAACAAATAAGAGCGACAACTTACTGAGGATCATATAAATCAAGGTGCCCCATTGTTGCTCGTGGCTAAGTAACATATCAAGAATTGATTTCATTCACCAATAGGTTGTTAAACCCATCGCAACAATATCGAAAAGAACAATAAGCATATATTCACCAAATAGAGAACCAGTTGAAACAGTGCACCGCCCGTGGGGAATAAAGAGACATGATCGTCATCAGAGTAAAGTCCAGAGAAGAACCATGAAAGAAAAAATATACAGAAAGGAAGAACAACAAGACAGAAGTAGATAGACTTCTACCAACAACTCCCAATTCTCACACACCACCGCGACCCATTCGCTCTATCGAACCCATGATACCACTGCGACCTGGGGTGAAGACAGCAATGCCAGACTTTCCTCCACTATTCCCGCGGGCCTGTCGGCTTCCCGGTGCTGGAATCCTTGGTATCTTCTTTTCGCCGTTGCTAGACCCCGTGCTCGGGGGGCGTATGCTGCTTGAACTACTGCGGCTAATGCTCTGTCTGAAGTCCTCCGGCGCAACCTCAACTGGCGTTGGCTCGGGCGAATTATCCGCCTGTGGTCTTGGGTCTTGGGGGCTATCCTGTGTCGATGGCTGATTCTGCTGGATTGCTAACCACTCATCCACAGCGGCGACAAGCTCGCCTTTTTCAGCCCGTTCGATTTTCAGCTCATGGTGCAATCGTTCACTGTCATCTTTGAGTGCACCCAACTCCTGCTGTAAGCCCTTGATTTGAGCCTCTAGGACACGTTTCTCTGCTTCATGCTCGTCCTTTTCCCGCTCAATCATGCTGAGATCAGGCTGAGAGACTTCCGGAAGAGCTGCGTCCCGCTCAACCTTGAGTCGCTTATTGTCTTCATAAGCGGCTTTTAATTTGTTCTCAGCTTCTCGCAATCGTTTATCCCAACGTGCCTCATAGCTTTTCTTCAAGGCAGCTACCTTGGTCTCATGCTTGCTCTTATACAGCGTGTGAAGCTCACGAGCAACTTTCTCAACAGCATCTTGAACTTCCTTCGCCGTTTCCTCAGCAGTCTTGCCGTATTGTGTACTTCCAGAGGCATCCTTATCGTTCGACGCTGGTTTGCGAGCCGAGCTTAATTGTGTCTCTAGTTCAACCACCCTACTTTCTAACTGCTCCTTGCTCTTCTCCATTTCCTCGGCTCGTCTCATTAATTGCTCTCTCTCTCGTTCACTTTCCATCATTTCAGTCTTGACAGATTGTAAGACATCTTCCACCTCCTGGCCTCTTCTCTGCCACTCAGCTTGTTCAATTTCTAGTGTCTCTCTCCGGGCAACTTCATTTCGAACCTCCTCTGATGTCTCTCCAACACGCCGTTCGGCGTCTGCAACAGCCTGCTTCAGACTAGCGACTTCCGCCTCTTTGCCACTGAGCGTAGCTTTGAGAGAAGAGATCTCCGAAAGAAAACCGGACTTCAGGGACTCTAGTTCCCGTGGTGTCACTGACGGGATGGATCGAGGTGTCGGAGCAGCAGGGAGATCAAAGTCGAGTAATGAGACTTTGGCGGGAGACCTGCTTGGTTCCCGGACAGTCCTTAATGGCGAACGCCGTGACGGCGAGTATCGCTCATTTTGCATGCTGTAGCGTTTGCGCGGGAAGAAGCTGGGCTGGTCTGACAAGTCAAGCAAGTTTGGAGTCTCGCTTGTATTTATGCTAACCCTTGCATCTCTCTTTCTAGGTGTGGGTGAGCCGAAATCAACCAAGCCGCTTATTCTGGGGGATTTTCTAGCAGTGGTAGGAGTCCCTTGTTCACCTTTTCCGTCCAGATCACCGTGTAGCTTAGGAGGTTGTCCGGCCTTGAACGGAGAGTCGCCCCGCAGATGTGCGAAGGATGTCATGTCCACATTGGTCACAGCGGAAAACGTGCTGAGACAAGTTTCATCCATGGAATCGTTTGTATCGTCAATTATATCATCATCTCCTTCGTGTAAGCTCGTACCCTCCTTTCCATTGGAAGCATCATTGTTGTTGTTCTCGTGAATCACTGTGCTCATTCCTTCGTTGTGGTTTTCTTCCATTAGACTGTTTCCAATATCTTGTCCAGCACTTTCTCTGCTGCCTTGTTCATTATTGATGCTGACGTCTTCGTCAGTGTAGACACTGATATTGGGCATATCTCTTCGGGTAGTGCCTTTTCTGTATCTATCGTCCAACGCATCATCCTCAGGTACATGTTCGTAGGACCGTTTCCTGGGGGTCGCCGACAATTGTTGGCCCCGGAGCATTTGCAAGTCGACTGTATCATCCCTAGCGTCATACTGAAATGGTGAGCTAGGTGGTAGTATGGGATCGGTGTAATCATAACCTATATCCTGCTCGGTCGGTTCTTGCGTAGCAGTATAACTCTGACGCCTTTCAGTATCTGCGCTCAGATTGTCAACCATTTTTCTCGGGCTCAAAAAGCCATTTTCTAGTCTATCTTTCGGCGCGACCATATTATCAACGACATCCTCCTGCGCAACCAGACTGCAAATTCCTGGGGAAACTGGCTGTGAATTCTGGCGCGAGGATGTTAAGGGAGAGAGAGGTGTGGGCATGGCAAAGGGGTAATGAAGAAGTGTAATAACAGGTAGAGTAACTGTTCTGAGAGCCAGAGCAGGTTACAGCGCGATATGCAAGAGCAGTATATGTGCAAAGCGTGAGAGGCCCATATGACACAACATTGAGAACGAGAGCAAGTCCAACCCGGAGTTTATTATTTTCGCCTGTTGCCAGGATGTTTGTAAACAAAGCTATTCCTATATAGGTATAGTATGATTTTCTATAGGGCGGTGAAATTTTACAAAATCCTCACCGCCTTAGTGTAACACCTATGAAAATGAGGTTTTATCTTGACCTGGCAATATCTACGATGGGGTTATCTTTTTCGTGGGCCTCCCCACCACTCTAACACCGGTAGTCTCCCTGCACCTTGTAGGAGGATTCCACAACTGTGTATGTTCGTGACAACTGACTGAGGCAGAACAGTGTCGATCTGCGTTATCTCTTTATCTATGAGGCTAACCTGCTCACTGTACTCCATCTCCCCACCTGCGCTACTCCGTACTGTTATGGCGCCCTTATCAGGTAGAATGGCTGCTAGCCAGCCTACTTTAATCAACTACCTGACTATTTTCTCGATCCACTGGACCAGTTGTAGGTTAATCTTGGAGTTGCCTGGTTGAAACTGGGGCAAGCATCGCATCATCGTCAAGCCCTCCGGGATTTTATTGACATGTTATGTATGTGATTCTGTAATGGGCTCAGAGGGAGTCCCATCTATATAAAGCTAACGATAGATGTAAACAGGAGCTAGTTAGGGATTAGTTTTCCTTTTGTGACGCTCACAGCTACGCATCTCTTATCACTTACAGAGACTTTCATTCATGCTACACATTAGATCAGACACCCGCGTGAATTGGATGTAGGTCGGCAATCGCCTAACTTCCAAAATGCTCCCATCAGCTTATATATTGTGGTGTTATGCTTTTGAAAGGGGGCATAATCTAGGTCGAAGGAGGCTACTGGTGTTTATGGTTTAGCTCTCGAACCATACGGGCTTATAGACGAACGGACGTTATGGAAAATGATATTTATTATTCAGACTCATACGCTATACATAAAACACCCAAACACCATGCAAAAATCCAACGTGCAGAACTTTTTGCCCTTCAACTGTAACCACAAGTCTAGGGGAGAGACAATCTTTTTTTAAAAAAGAGAAGGTATATGTACTTTTTCACTGCCCATTGCAATGATCCAGTCAATTGGTTGAGGCATTCTCGGTGAGTACCACTCCTCAGCTGTATGATGATCCAGTCGTTGTCTGCAGTACCGTCTGCTCATCCCCTGCATCATTAGGCATCCGGAATGCCTAATCAGCGCCTGTAACTATAATATGAACGGCGTCTCTCCGAGGGTGGGTCTCATTTGGCAAGTAGTGGCAGGGGGCGGCTGGCTGGATTGTAGCCGACGAGTGTTTCTTTCGCTCCATGAACCACAGCTGCATGGCACCGACGATTGCGGCTAGAGTGCTTCCCCACCATGCAAGCGCAGTACAATTAAGTTCCGCACCGGTGCTGTACAAATAACCGGCCATGGGTGGGGCGATGGTGCGAGAAGCAGCTCCGGCGGAAGCAGCAAGGCCATTGATCTTTCCCAAGACCGAGTCGGAAGGGCTAGCTTGCTTAATAAGGATCAACAAAACGGGGTAGTCAATGATTGCAAGGATATTGCGAACGACTAAGCATCCGTAAATGCCGAAGAACAACAGACCGTGAGGGAGAAAAATAAGGAATGGAACCATGAAATAAGCCACCGGATGAAGAATGGTCACAATCACGAAAAGTCTCCACACTCCCAAATAATGTGCCAATGCAGGAAAAATGACACTTTGAATGAATAGTGCGATGACGCCGTCGGTAGACATAATTAGGCCGACTGTTCTGGTTGAAAGACCAACACCGCCGGGGAAGTTCAATATCGAGTTTCCAACAGTATGGATGTCTCGAGAATTCTTGTCCTGGAGAAAAATAGGCAGTAAGTGGTCATAAGTCATGGAGTGATAAGTGAAGATCGCCAACGCAACGATGAGCATCATGACTCGTTTCGTGAAGATGGTTTGTCTTTGTGAGATTTTCTCGGGCCTTGAACCATCTGCCCGCACCAACCAATCCTCCTCATCATATAGGTGAACCTGATTGAAAGTGCCGTATGATTCGGCTCGTAGATCCGCTCCTGCATTGGCAGTCGCCCCAGAAGTCGCTAGAAGAGGGCGTTCTGCGGATCTGTTGTCGAGATTTTCGATAACATTCCCAGGCTGCATATCGGGATGAGTCTCTTCCAGGAAGAGCCAACTGAAGATAATGCTGAGAAAGAGTAAGACAGAACAAACAAGGTTTGGTAGGAGATAAGGGAAGCTGCCAAAGAGGCCATCACGATTAAACAAAGAAGGGAAGCCTTCAGCAGGCTTTGCAAGTAACCCTCCAATAGCTGCCATGGTATACATGGTTAACATCTTCTGCTATATTTTTTGGTCGACTAGTGCCCCTTAATACATACCTGGCCCAATAATTGTGCCAATTGACCAAACAAATGGCATCACAGCATAAGCTCGAGCTACACAGTTTACCGTCAGCCAAGGTTCCAGCCACAGAAGCAATGAGGTAGGAGAAATCATACGTTCATGCTCAGGTCTTTTGACTAGTTCGCCGACCATTGTCTGGATGACACCGATATTTCCGTTCAAGACGCCTCCGAGGGCCCGACCAAAGAGAGCTACCCAAAAGTTCGACGCGAAGCCGACAATAAGAAGGGATGCCATGGTTCCGAGGCAACCGGACAGTAGGACAGGTTTGCGACCGACACGATCTGAGAGGCTTCCCCAAAACATACCGGTGAGCGCTTCGGCCAGTGAAAAGGCCGAGACAAGTATGCCAGCAAAGAAGGACGCATCGGATCCATTAGCCACATTGAAGTCCTTGACCATCACCCATGAGTATGGGAAGATGGAAGTCAAGGCAATAGGCTCCGCAACACGACATATTGCTATAGTCAAACAAGTATCAGTACTTGCAAGTAAGAGAAAAACGTCAAAGGTCACAAACGAAATAGAGAGATAAGGGATTTGAACCGTTCAACGTACCTAAAAGGAATAGCTGAGTGGTTGGGAACTGGTCGTCCGAGGCAGGTTGTCTTCTCTGTTGTGTCAATACCATTATCTTTGGAAACGTCCAAGACTCTTACGGCTAGCCCTCCACAAAACGACAGGTCTCCTACCGAGACTATCCTTTTTCTAACCTCCTGTGAACTCTGCGTAGATGATGATACAGTGCTTTTCTTCGTCTCTTTTTCCTGTATTTCAATCCCGACTTGGCAAGCGCCCGAGACCCGGGGGGATAGGAATATAGAGACAAAAAGTTATTATGATAAGGTGGTGGAAGTATGGCGTATCACAGTCGGAGAGTGTGCACAGTGTGAGGAAGAGACGGGAGGCAGGGAAGAGAAATAGTAGAGCACCTATAAAAGGGAGAGGAAAAGGTCAGGCTTGCAGGAGGTTCCAGGGTACTGTCATGTAAAACAGCGGAAGCAATTCATGGAATTACCGGCTTAAGGGTTATCTTGATTGGCGATCCAGCCCAATGACAGTACACTAGCCCTGAATATGGAATAGCGAGCTGCACATGATCATGGATCCGGGTCAAAGATTTGAACTATGGAGATTAAAGTTTGAGCTGAGTCGGACTTATTCTTCTTAAATTTCAGTTCACCGTTGACAGGGAAAGCACATCCAACTACGTACCGGATACCGTTAAGCGAAGTAGCCGAATTGGGACATGATACCCAGATGGAAGAGTTATTCAAGTGTCTGCAATTTTTAGGTAGGTAAAGAATATTGCTGCATTTCTAAGTAGATGCGTACCATATACTGGTACGGATTACGGTGTACTCCGTATGTAACATGAAAGGATCGGTGGCGGACACTGGCCCTGTTTAGGTAACATTTTTCTCCCTACCTCCTTGGGCCCTGTCTGCGGTACACCGAGTATAGCATGGCAAATTTTTCCGAATCCTGTGCCGTGGTGTCCGAGACCCGCTGTGTAACTGGTAGCTTTGCTCATCAACGGTCCAGCTGTACGAGCGAAGAGTGTCTAGAGCATTCACCTAGGCTACTTCCTAATTCCTAAGGGAGTTCTGAAACCTCGCGTCATGCGCTTTTAGCCTTTAATACTACAGTACACAGTACGTATCCTTGGAAGGTATTGGTTGCCTACATAGATTGTGGGTACCAAGTCCGCAACCTGTTCTTGACCGGTGGAGATTAGATCCAAATAAGGCTACTAGACTAGAACCTTACCTCGTAGGAATCATCTTGTGTTGGGTTCATCGCAAAGTAATTCTCGTGTGGATGATGGTGAATATCTCAGATTTGGCAGTTTACATCGTATCGATAGAATGTAACCCGGATTCATCGGATATCTACTCCATTCGAGCCGGCGACTTCCTATACTCTTTCCCTCAAGGAACCCTTGCCATCAGCGCGGTTAAGACTCGTACGTTCGCAATGTTTCATGCACTTTGACATGCTGCTGCTGCGTAAAATTAGATGTATTAATATGACTTAGCTGGCGCTGTGTCAATAATGTACATTGGTAGTAGCATAGGGGACTTGTTCTGAACTAGTTCATCGGCTTATTTATCATAAAAAGCAGATATCTGAGCATGCCTGAGTTCCAAGCCATGGTTTACGTTACCGAAATATGTCATGACTTCTGCTGACAAGACCTGCTAATTTGTAGATGTCGCATAGAAGCCACTACTATAGCTATTTTGAGTCTTTAGAGTGGCTTTGTAAGGCATATCTGCAAGCGTAAATTTCGTAACTATGAAAGTAAAAATATACAGTGAGTCTTGAAGTGCTCCGTAGAAGGTAGCTATTCATTATGGGTATCTGGAAGAGGTTTGGTAGTAGGAGAGCATTATTGGTCTGTATTCTCAGACACAGGGATGTATGACCGCCGTTCCCTTGCTGCCTATCGAGGTATTAGCATTAATGCAAGCCGATGACTAGAACAAGGGTATTTGACATGCCTCGATATATTTTTGTAGCCATGGTTTGAAGACAGCCCATGCTAGCAGTCCGCTTGTAGCAATTATAAAAATGAACACTATGGCTTCGTCTTTCCTGGAGTCCCTCTCTGGATACCCGAACGGTTGGTCAGCACAAGTAAGCCGCAAGACAGGGAAAGTTATATCGTACGGAAACATGTAGTAAAAACATCCTCCTCTTTCGCATCTTTACACGTGGGCAAGTCATAATCAAGACAAAACTTTCGATTGCAATCGTTACAGCTAAGGGAGCGATATTTGCTGGCTCGTCTTTCATTTGTGTTATCGTGATGATCGGTGGAGTCGCTACGGCTGAGGAGATGGAAAACACTGGATAGAGAGGTAGTCTCTGGTTTCGCAGGATCGAGTGGAATGATGGTGCTGTTAGAGAAGCAAGTGCATTTGCAAAATGAGGCAGGAGCTTGAATGATGGAATTTTGGTCAATACTTCAAGTCATAATTAGGATCAATCGCAAATAGTCACTCACAGGATGCCAACGTGAAAGTCGTCAGTGACAAAAAAGCTACTAAAAGAAGAATAGTATGAGATACAATGTCCCGGTAACGAGACATGGTGAGAAAATGGTAAGGGGTGGAAGGAACCTTTTCCTTCCTACTGACGAAACGAATGTGTTATCAGTTGCGGTTACGTATATAAAGCTTAACCCGCACCCCGGACTCCTTGTCATCACGTGATAAATATATCAGTTCTACCTGTGGATTTATGCACATTGACTATTGAAAATCTATATTGCCGGCAAAAATCTCGATTGACACAGCTACGATATTTTCACATGATTCTATAGAAGATATATACAAGGACAGGAGCCCTATGATTTCCCTTTCATGCCTTTCCTCCTATTCTCCATTTGTCTCTGTTCTTTGGCAGCATCACGCCGTCTCTTCTTCCAGGCTCGGTTGTTATCTCCACGGTTCTCCCAGAACCATTTTGCGAACTCAGATTCATCCTTGAGTCCTGAGCTGGATTTTGGAACCGGTGTGTTGGTGTATTGCTCATCATCCACATTCATGGAGTCATGTTGCTCTAGGGTATTCCACCTTTTGTTTCGCCCAGCCAGCACTGTGTCAGGTGTGGGAGCAGCACTCCTCAGTCCACGGCTTTGTAGGTCCTTCTTCGTAAACGGGGTTTGTGGCTCTGCAATTTCCTGTGATTCTTCCTCGGATTCCATGTCTCCCTGTCCAAAGAAACTAAACTGCGCACTGGCATCTGGATCAGGCTTGACATCGGTAGTGCCGGGTGCGGGTCTCTTGAAAAGAGCTTCCAATGGATGGACTTCTTGATGGTGTGGCTCATCATTTTTCTCCGTTTGAGCAACGCCCTGGTCCACCTTTACTTCAGGGCCGGAAACCTTTTCAACACCCTGGGGCATCGACTGCGCCCCCTGTTCATCCTGGTCACTGGAGATACCTGATGTGTCTGACGAACCGGAGGTTACGCTTGCCTCGCTTTCTGAATCGGTGACACTATCGTCGGATGATGTTGCCCCACTAGACGAGGTCCAATCCTCTGATTCGTCTGATTCTTTCAGATCAAAATCTCTTCCAACAGAATTCACATCATCGAGACTTTGAGAGCTTGCTTTAGCCTTGGGCGAAGACTTGGATTTCGGTTTCTCCTTTGCCCCTGCTATTTTCCCTGGTGTGTATCGATCACTTCTGATTCGATCGCTGGCTTGTTCTTTTATGTTTCCTGAGCCGTCTATCCAGCCCTTGCCTTCTTCGAAAGTAAACGTAGGTGATGCCACGTCACTATCTGTCCGTAGGAAACTCGGGTGTGTAACAGTCTTGGAAAACTCATGTACAACAGACTCCTGTGAAGATTTATTCTTTTTCTTCTTTGACTGCTTGTCCTGCTCCACCTCAGCAGACGAGGCTCTATTAAGAGGGATTTTTGTTCGGAACAAACATTCTGCCTTCTCGGTATACTTGGATTTCGCCTGTGACTTTCCTGTTCTATCATCCTTCTTCTTGTTTCTCTTCTCCTCTTTGCGCCTCTCTTTTAAGGAGCTCGTTGACTCTGTCCAGCCTCTCTTTACTTGGCGATCTGTTTGAAGCTCATATCCCTCCAAGACGTTACCGACATCCTTTCGTTTCTTTGATTTCTTGCTTGACGGCGATACTGTGTTAAAAGCTGCCTTATCGGTTTCGTCGTCGCCCTCGTCCCTCTGTCTTTTCTGCGGCCGAGCTACATCCACCTTGAACTTTCGACCTTTGAGGATTGAACCGTTGAGCTTCTTCTTGATCTTATCTGCCTCCATTTCTGGTAGCGTTACGTAGCCGTAGTTATTCTCCGGAAATGTCGGGATGCTGTGGAAGGAGATTTCTCTGGCCAACGGCCGAACGGATGAAGGTAATACGGAGGGGAGAAGTTCTGCGGTAAAAGGAGTGATGTAAAGACGTTTAGTTGCTAAAGGATCGGTCGTCATTTGTTAAGATTGATGATGGATCATATGGCGATAGCCTAGTTAATAGGTAATAGGGGAGAAGGAGGACCGTAAGGTGCCTATAAGGAAAGAAGCAAAAGAGGGGAAAAAAAAAAAAAAAAAAAAAACAAAGGATGGCGATAACTGCAACCACCGGAAGCTGTGTAGCCGATTGCTCTAGGTCACAACGGATAGTTAAGGATTTGTTCGCATCCTTTATTAGAATGGGATAGCAGACTGACCTCAATTACTAGTGAGAGAGGTATGTGTAAAGGATCATCAACTACAGCCGTGGCGGTGATAAATAATTCTGTAGTAGTTGATGGATTTTCCACCCGCTAATCCCAAACCTAAAAGGGACCGACCTGTGGCGCAGCAGTCAACGGTCTTAGCCACATAGTGCTATGATACTCGATGCCAAGTTCTAGAGTTTTGGAGGTGGAGGACAGTACAGTACGTACTGTACTAATTCCATATTCCATGCGATAGTTACGGGGAGTCGATTAGTAATATCCTAGACTCAAGTAACTAACTAACTACTAAAGAGATACATAAGAAAATAGATAATGTTCCACTTATCATAAAAAACGACTTCGTTCTGTACAGTAGTGGAAGGATCCCTTTCAGTCTAGAACCCCCAGAGCCAAGGGGTTCGCCCCTCTTACCACCATTAAGCATCCGACGAATTGATGTAATACAAAGGCGTGGCGTCGCATCAGGACCTCTCATTCTTTGGAGGAGATGTATCATATTACAATTACAGCATTCTGTACCAATGCAATGGTGTGTACCACGTACTATTGAACTCAAAAATCACGATTAAGTCCTGTCCATCCATCATCAATCTTCTCGACCATCTTCTGTTTCTTGTTATCTTCAGGTACTTTGTCTCCCGGTTCATGTACAATTTCCAATACCAGTATCTACTATTGTTACTTATTTATCACTGCCTTCCCATTCCAAAGTGCTCTCTTCATTTCTCCCCGTCATATTTCACCCCTGATTCGGCCCCATCCACCCGCGGTTAACTTGGCCCGCATTCTGATCTCATCGCCGCTTCCAGCAGCCAGCTAGCTTCTTTGTCGCTCACATGGCCACAGCGACTTTATTATCACCTTTCTGTTTTTCTCCCCGCTCCAATAACTGAGGGTCTCACAGCCTACCGCTCCACTTTGACCCTTTTTGTTTTCACTTGGGAGTCTCACCCGGGGTTCCCTCAAATCTCTAATCTGTTCTCTTACTATCTTTCGGACACTTCGCGTCGTCTCCGCTTTCTTATCCGGCATTCCGCAGCCTCCCCAGATTCTCAAATTATCAACAGTCAGACTTCACCATTTTGACCTCCCTCATACCAATTCCCATTCTCGGCAGAGATGGGTAATTCGCAGACAAAAGAGGCCCGGCCACCTTTTACTCCAAATCGCCGAAACCATGGCGGTGGACATGGAAGATCACCGTATGGCGACAGACATCATTCAGAAGGCTCCAGATCAACGCGAGGCAGTAGACCAGATCTCTCCATTCTCGGAATTGGCGGAAGCTCGGAACGGGATGTTGCGACCCTCGAGCATCGCCGAGAAACGAAGCAAGAGCGAGAGGCTCGCCGTTTGGAGAGGGAACGGGTGGCTCGGGTTAAGGAACGGGAGCGTAGTATGAGAGAAGAACACGTCGATGGAGGTTACCTAGTTACGCAGGGTGTCTATACGGGAACGGAAGATTTCAACAAGGCTGTGGTGAGGCAATTAATGGTAATATGAAATTTGCGCCAACTGTTTGATGCGATCAAGGCTAATTCTTCAGCGTAGATCGAACGACGACTTGCGCCCTTCTGGAGGGGTCTTAACGACTTCTCTGATTCTTGGACGGAGCACCAGCTAATGGCTGCCGCGCGAGGCCTGCCCATTCCACCGCCTGACGAGATTCCTTCAGAGCTAGAGTATAAGAACCCACCGAAAGTCACAGAAGGGGCAAAGGAGTCAACTGATACGAAAGGAATTCAACATCTGACGGTTCCGATCACTTCGAGGTCACAATCTTATGGCTCCGATGCATCCCAATCATCTACCCCAGCCCACTCCTTACCTTCCCCCACATCACCCCTAGCTTCAGGAACTTCGAGTTCGCCATTGTTCCGCACCCGGGCGAAGACACTCGCCTCTCTCACTACATCTAAACATGGTACCCAAGCTGACCCAGCGCCTCGGGAGATGCAGCTCCCTCGCGACCCATTTGTCAATGGGCAACCCATCGAGGCTTATCTTTATAAAGACGCGGCTGAATGCCCCATCTGCTTCCTCTATTATCCTCCTTACCTAAACCGAACGAGATGTTGCGATCAACCTATCTGCTCCGAATGCTTTGTACAAATCAAACGTCCCGACCCACATCCTCCTGAGCATGGAGATTCTGATCCAAATGCCCCCGCCGCAGCTGCCGAGGGTGATACTGTCGACAACCAGGACTGTCAACTTGTCTCGGAACCTGCAGCCTGCCCCTTTTGTGTCCAGCCTGAATTTGGAGTGACATACGCGCCGCCACCCTTCCGCAGAGGGCTCACATATGCGTCAGACCCTAGTGCCCGCCCAAACTTCACATCTCCTGTCTCGTCTACATCTTCACTTTCTTCTGGAAATGTTACAGCTGTTACGGGCCGGAGGCGCGCTGCATCATTGTCTGCAAATGACCCTACGGTAATCACAACTGATAAGGTCCGTCCGGATTGGGCTCAAAAACTGGCCAACGCTCGTGCGCACGCAGCGCGGAGGTCTGCAGCGGCAACCGCTCTCCACACTGCAGCATATCTGATGAACTCGAACGGCAATGGAAGTGACTCTCGAACTTTCAATATTGGGCGGAGAGGCGTCATGCGGAGAGCTGGCGGCTCGGATCCCCACAATTCTTCTAGCCGCACAGGCTCCCCGGCGCTGCAGGCTCTTGCATTCTTAACAGACCGACGCGGTGCTACAAACGACACGGACTCTACTGAGGAAGTGTCTGGGAACATAGCTCCGCCACGCAATAGTTCCCGGCGAAACCGTATTGACGATTTGGAAGAGATGATGATGATGGAGGCGATTAGGCTGAGTTTAGCCAGCGAGGAGGAGCGTCGTAAGAGGGAGGAGAAGGAAGCGAAAAAAGAAGCAAAAAAGAGAGAAAAAGAGGCCAAGAAGGCAGAAAAGTCTGCCCGTAAGACCGGTCTTTACAGTACCAATGCAAGTGGATCCGCTTTGGACGTACCTACAGGGCTAGGAAGGGTTGCGAGCAGCTCTTCCTCTGTTATCGGCGAGGAAAGCACGCCTGTTGGCAAGGGCAAAGAAGTGGATCGTGTATCCCCGGATGCCCCTGTCGATGCTACGCCTACATGTTCAGGTACTGCGTCCGGTGGTATGAATGCCGTATATCCGCCTGCGAATTTGACAGATCAACATCAGTCTATGCAATCTTCCGTCTCTCAATCTTCACCCAGGGAGCTATCGAAACCGTCACATTTGCGACATGTCTCGAGTGCTTCTTCGTCGTTCTCCTCTCTTGTTGAGTCGATGTCTGGCGATCACGCTGGGACCACAGAGGGCAATGGCTCGTCTACAGAACCGATGTTCAATTTCCGGAGTCTAGCTGCCGTTATAGGCGATGAAGACAAAAGGGATGAATCTGCAGAGCACGTAGAAAATGCGTCATCAATTCCGCAGGCTGAGGGGTCTGCCTCGCGGTCTGTGCTTCCACTTGACCATGCACATACTGATGACTCGGTCTCTAAGGCTGATACCACCGAACCGGCTGGATCAGAATTCGCGCTACAAGAGAATCAAGGATATCTGATACCGAAAGAGCTTGAGACACGCTCAATGGAGATCACCGACTCTACGGGGAATCCCCAGGCCACGTCTTGAAGGCGTGAGAAGGCTGCCCCATTTACTAACATTATTACCCCTCTTTCTCTATTTACCTTTTTTATATGACCATTTTGGTGCGGGAGAAGGAATGAGATTAGTGATGCGAATCTGTCGGCGCAGGAGGCTTTTTAGTGAAAAGCGATGTTGCATTCTTTTTCAGTCTGGTTCCCTTTCCTTTTACGTTTGCTCTTATCATGATGTTTGTGCATGACCGGACCGGACGTTCTCTTCTTGCTTTATATACATACATTGGCATAGAACTTGTTGTTACTTGATTGACTGTTCGTTCATATGTATCGGGCGAGGTAGGCAGCCAGATTGCATACATATACTCGATAATGATGGCTCAGGTGTGCGTGCTGGCAAGGGGCTCTGTCAGGTCCATGCTAATAGTTAGTTCAAATAGATTAGGGAAATACGAATGGTGGTTGTATAGCCTGATATTCAAGTGCCAGTGGGGGAAGCGAGTGGCTGGGTAAAGGAAGGGCAGGGCAGTAAGTGAAAAAGAAATGAAATAAGGGGATGTATGAAAAAATAATTCCGATGCGGGGAATCGAACCCCGAGCTGCTGTGTGAGAGACAGCGATGTTAACCATTACACCACATCGGAGTAACTGTGTCATTTTTTGGACAAATAAATTTTTTAGTGATAAATAAACAATTGGATTGAAATCTCCGATCTACAGATCCACTTCGGAGACCTTTCTTTGGCGAGCTCACGCCACCACAACAATCTAATCGATGAGGAAAAATGGTAGAAAATAAAAAATAAATATAATTTGTATCACATGACAGCGGTTCATGAGTTTTTAAATCTAATTCTCATCCATATACTCGGTAGCATGGATATTCTTTGTGATTTCTATATATCATTAAATAGTAACGCAGTCCTGAGTAATTGAATGTAAGGAAAATTCAATCATGGTCAATTAATTAAATTTTCTTTTACTCCGTACCTGTCTGAGCATTTTCATTTGCTGCTCCAAGATTAGCACGGAACGATAAATACCAAAGTATGACGCCAGATCTAATAAGGATCAGCATATCTGCATCGCTCCTGAATGGATCAGCCATTGCTTTTTCCAGGTAGGTTTAGTATTTCCATTATCTTGCCAGTTCTCCTTCGTATTTGGATTCTGATATCCGATCGAACTTCACCGTGATTCTTTCACCAGTTCCTTACTTTCTCATCCACCTTGATCCTGACAATATAGTATCAGCGATACACAACTGGAACCGGAGATTAATAGACTTCATTATCGATGGATTCGTCATGTAATAACGGCGTTGTCTTGGGATCCTGTAAGTAATTTAGTGGTTTTTTTTTTTTTCTTTTTTTTTTCTTTTGGTTCAAGGCTGTAACGAACTATCATCCGAACTAAAAGGTAGTTCGATCCAGTAAATCGATGGATCCATTCCACCGTTCAGCCTGGTCTCTGGTTTGTTCCTTACTCGACCCAGATTAATCAAAGTGTTTTTCTTTTTCTCTGTGTTCCTCCTGTGATTTTCCTTCCTTGTATTCATTACCACTGGGTACATTATCTGCATCGTCTGATTCCGAGTAAGTCGCGGGCTTGCCAAGTACTCATACTTTTTCGCTGATGCTAATCGCGCAGTCTCTTTGTTATCAATTACGGAGTAAACTGCACTGATAACCACCGACGTCAGCCGGCATTAGTATTTGTCCATCCGTTATTGCGATTGCAACTTACGCGATCAGGAGAGGATACAGAGGAAGGCGAGAAAAAGAAGAAGAAGAAGAAGGGCCATAACCATGGCCATTCTCGACAAGGAAAGCCGTTCACGCGGTCTCCGAATGCCATCACTTTCTGCAATCAAATCCAGAAAGAAAAACGCCGAATCACCACCACGGAGAGATTCAAGTTCTGAGGAAGTCGCGATACCAGCACGAATGGACTCGGTACCGGGCCGATTTCTTCACTCGCAAGAGAAGGACCTGCCGCCCAACCCGCTGCCTTCTCCTCCCCCATTCCCCTCTGCCCCAACCGACTCGTTTTCAAACCAGTCGCCGTACCATCACATCAACCCTACACCTAAATATGAAGACCGCCCACTCCCCAGATTTCCTCGAGTTCCCGTTCCCAAGCGGGAGGAGCCTCCGGCTCCGGCTCCTGTACAACAAGTAACTCCTCCATCCAGTGAAGATCAGTACCCTATCCACCATCAGGAACACGTTCGGCCAATCGAGGACCCTCTAGAGAGCTTTATTCCCGAGCCAGAACCAGAACTCGATGACAGCAGTGCGACTGTCGAACCGGTCTCAGTCGAAGAGAGTAATGGACCATGGACGCCGCCAGATTACGAGCCCGTCGCCGCACCGCTAAACCAATTACACTATGCCTGCTATCAGGAACATCGGTCGATGCCCACTGCAAACAACCTCTGGCATCCACTTCCATGTATGACCTGCCAGAAATACGATCGAGAAATTCGATACCGATGCGTTTTCTGTTGCCTGCGCATTTGCGCCGGTTGTTACCAGGCGCTGCAGAAATGCCCGAATCGCTCGCTGGAGCAGCTGATGAAAACGATGCCCTCCCACGACTAGCTTTTCACTCATCACTGATCGTTGTTCTGACCTGTCCAGGGCATGGGTGTTGGTTCCATAGTTTAATTTCTTATACATATTTTCGGGTTGATATATTAAAGTTCAGTTCGTTGCGCTCTCGTTGCCGGAGCTTATTATCTGTTCATGTTATGATACGTCAAGAAATCTTTGCAGATATTTCGTCGTTATTTATTGTATATATGGTCACGGGTTTAGGTCAATGTATGATTATTAGGAGTTCGCTTAGACAGTATAGATTATTTTGATCTGACGTGCTTTCTAGCCATCTATATATAAGCATATAAAGTAACATCAAATGCGATTTACTAAGTAGTTTATGATACAGGTAAGTCATTAATCATGATCCTCCTCAGTCACACCTGGACATCCCTCCATTTCTCCGGTCTCGTAGCGGAATTTACACCAGAAACAGTAATGGTGTGTCTCACGCAGATACTGCACTATCCGGTCCAGCCGCTCGCTCGGCTCGAGGGCATTAAACTCGTCTAGTTCTGGGTCTTCTTCATCAAGCTCCTGCTCAAGGATAGTTGAGATATCAGGGTTGTTGTCGAGCGCCAGTTTATCCTCCCGTTCCAGCGTCGGGTCGTCATACCCTGGTAACCGTGGGTCGGGGAAGAATGACGATGGCAGGGATGTTTGCAACCGATGCCGGGCCTGGATGGAACGTTCTTTCTCCTCCCGCTCACGGACGAGCCCGCGATATAAGATGTTGATTTGCAAGGTCGGTTTGACCTTGACCTTGGGCTGCGATATCTTTGATCCACTGGTCGTTTCTTCGGATTCCTCCTCTTCATGTTCAGTCGGGGTCTTCCCACGCTTCGTCTGGATGGTCTCCCCGTCTCCTGTCCCCGCCTCCGCATCCAATCGTTCGGCAACCTTCTGCGCAGCATGAAATTGAGCTTCAGTACGGCGTGTCTCCCGTTCAATGCGGACACGATCGCGGTAATCACCCTCTTCCTGCTTTACTTTCTTCACTGCCTCTTCGGCCTCTTCCCGGAACTTGCGTTTCTTTTCACTATCCAGACCAATACCACCCCGGTCCTCCTTGAACACCAAATTGAGTGGCTCGGCTCGCGCGCCGGATTTGCTAATGGATTCTTGATCTGATACCCCCGCACCTTGGGATTTACCTAATGCTTGTCCCGGCTTGAACCCCAGTTTGGCCATCATTTGGAACCCCTTGTTGGAAGGGTTAAGCGTGCTGGTGGCTAAGGCCGCATCACGACGTTCGGCTTCTTGGGCTGCACGTTCGGCTTTGGATGGAACTTTACCTCGAGCTTCGGCCTGAGTAGAGGAGAAGAACACATCAGTTCATTTGCGCGCCATGCAAGTGTGAGGGAAACAGGGAACAAGGGCTGTATGGCGTCAGCACATGCTACCTACCTCTCTCTGTTGTCGGCGTTTTTTCTGGGTAAATGTTTCTTTCTGCTGCGGCTCCTCGATCACCATAGACAAGTAATCATCCTCCTCTTCGTCCCGTACATCAGGTGCGGGGTTCTGAAGAGGGGCCATTTCCGGCGAAGATGCGCGCGAAACGGACACAGAAGTAGACCCGGAAATACGGATGAGAGACAAAAGATACAGGATTTAGCTCGAGAATTAGCTCGTGGATAAAGCCGACACAATAATGCTTTCTTTAAGCGGAGGTTGTCCGAGTAAACTAGATAGTTTATTTGTTGGTTCAGGTGACTCCTCTGGGTTTCCGATTGCGGGGAAGAAAATCAATGCAGTTTGTCAATGCGGAGGAAATTTGTTCTCCATCTTTGATTGGTCAATTTTCTCATTCTGCACCCACAATACCACAGTTGAGAGGACTCAATGGACTTGAAAGTACCCATGAATACTACTAGTACTATACTAATTACTAGTACTGGCTCACTCAGCTATATAGGTCTATTGTTAATCGAACTAATTCGGAGTATTGCCTTTAAACGTTGATGCTTTAGCGTCAAGCACTGTCCACCCAATCAGCTCTCCAGCCAGCTAGTAGCTCATTTCCCCTCCCACTACTCACTCCTTAGGCATTGACGATCAAAGTCGGTACACGCGATGACACCATAGATAATCATCTTTACCTAGTCATGTCTTGTGAATACTGAACCTTCTTCTGCAAGTCTGGCCACTGCGGCCCTTTGGCATCGATCAGTGCTCCCCTTAAGTGTGGATTTCGAGCGAATGCTAGCGCGTATGTTTGCCATACGATGGTGGTCACCACTGGGTAGAGTTGCAAATGCTTTCGGAATGGCACAGTACATTCTATTTGCCCAATTCTTCCTACTTTTCTGCTTGACAGCTGCTCAAGAAGTGGTGGTAGACCTTGAGTACGCTCGGTATAGGGGTAGAGCGCTCTCAAACGGCCTAGTACAATGACTAGGAATTCGATATGCCGCCTCTCCTACAGGACCATTACGCTTCTCTGCCCCACAGAGTCCAAGCGTGGTAGCTGGGATTCAGGATGCATTTGAGGTAGAGTTGCTTATCCGGAACTATATACTGCACGAGAGCTGATGCTCTCCCTAAAGCATGGTCCTACGTGTATCCCCACTAGCGAGTATCCGATTCCTGAAGACGCATCTGACTGCCTTTTTCTAGATGTGTATTCTCCTTATAGAGCCAGTAACCATCCCGAATTGCTGCCGGTATTTGTTTGGATTCAGGGCGGGGGCTTCAATCAGAATTCAAATCCGAATTACAATGGTACCGGCTTGATACAAGCGTCTGGTATGGGAATCGTCGTGGTTACCTTCAATTATCGTGTTGGCCCGTACGGATTCCTCTCGAGGAGAGAGATTCAACAAAATGGAAGTGTGAACAACGGCCTAAAGGACCAGACTAAAGTCCTGGAGTGGGTTCAGAAATATATACACAAGGTTAGATCTTAGACACTGGCAGCAGCATGATAATGCTAACAGATTTTCCAGGTTTGGCGGAGACCCCAAACATGTGGTTATAGGTGGTGCTAGCGCAGGAGCCGCCTCCATCACCCTTCTTCTCTCAGCCTACGGTGGAAGGGACGATGGTCTCTTTCATGCTGCTGCTGCGGAATCGCAAAGCTTTGCTACCATGCTTAGTTTGAATCAAAGTCAGTTTGCATACAACAACCTAGTCATCCGTACTGATTGTGCAAGTGATGCTGACACACTTGAATGCTTGCGTGGTCTGGATACGGAGGTCCTCCAGCGTGAAAACATCAACACACCCTTGCCTAATGCACAACAGGCGCCCCTATATCTATACGGACTAGTGGTTGACGGTGATCTTGTTCCCGATTATACGTACCGTCTGTTCCACAGGGACCATATTATCAAGGTGCCTGTTATTTTCGGCGACGACACGAATGAAGGCACCATATTCGTTCCCAAGAATATTTCCAACGTCGGGGAAACAGATACATTCATCCAAAATCAATTCGCAACTATTGAATTAGAGCAATTTGCTGCAATCAACGCCTGGTATTTCTATGAGAGCCAGACGCGCCAATTTCCGGACGCTAAGCCTTACTGGAGACCTGCAAGCACTGCATATAGTGAGATGCGGTATATCTGCCCTGGGATTGACCTGGCATCTATCTACGCCAAGGCCGGGATTAACAGTTGGAACTACCACTACGCCGTCCAAGGCCCAGATTTGGAAGAATCTGGCCTCGGCGTAGGTCATACAGTGGAAATCAACGCGATTTGGGGCCCAAATTATGTAACAGGAGATCCTCCCTCATCTTACTTCACTACCAATGCGCAGATTGTACCCGTTATGCAAGGTTACTGGACAAGCTTCATCAAAACATTTGATCCAAATCCTCATCGTTACCCAGGGAGTCCACAATGGAATACTTGGGGTAACGAAGGGTATTCCCGCATCTTCATCAAGACAAACGAAACAAGGATGGAGCAAGTATCGGAAGATCAGAGGGAACGTTGTGAATATTTGATCAGCATCGGACCGGAACTTCAACAGTAATACTAACTGTGCCTGTCTTGACTGCTACTCTACCTACATAACTCTTAGAGCCCACATAGGCAATTGGGATACATGTTTGACATAACGGAAGAGTTCTTTTGTTCAGCAGCCTTGACAAATCAAATGATCAAGAGTATATACACATGTTCGGCATGCGAAGTATAAGCACAAACATAATAATAATGATACCTGAAGCCCAACCAAAACCAACAAGAATGTCATAAATAGCGACATGATTACCGCTTGCCCTGGCGCAATCTCCTCTCCCTCTCGTAAGCATTGGCCTCTCTGCCCTCCTGGTTCTGCACCTCGGCCACAAGTCGTTTGTATTTCTTCTCGTACTCGGCATCGCGCTCCTTCTTTTCGCGCAGCTTCTCGCGCGCAATGAAGTTGGCATCCTTGCGTAGTTCCCGCATGGCGCCCTTGCGCTCGCGCTTGTACTCGGCCTTGAGCCGGTTGGCTTCCGCACGCTCGCGGTTGGGGTCGTAGTGCTTGTCTGGGTTGAAAGTATCCTCGAACTTGGGAATGGCGGTTTTAATAGCCAGCGGGCGGTGATCGTGGAGTAGAAGCGGGCGACGTGTAAGGCGGGCTTTTGAGGTGTGGCCATCGAATTTATCGAGGGTCGACTGCAGGGTATCTTGAACAATGGAGGGAATCCTACCCTTGCAGGATCGGCTCAGGAAGCGAAGAACTTTCTGAGCCTGATCGAAGATCTCAAGGAAGGCTGATAATTCTGACCACATATCGGAGGCGGTGCTGAGGAGAGAGATGAATGTGTTGATGAGGGAAAGCTTGAGATCTTCTTGGGCCTTAGTGCTTTCCGGGCCAGTGACGTCCCAGAATTGGAGTTTTCTCGACTTCAGCGATTTGGACATCTTCAGTCGTATAGATGCCTCCGGACTCCGAGATGGGAAGAGACCGAGGTTGCTCTTTGGCTCCTCCGGGGCAAGGTTGCACAGGGCGTTAAGGACGTAGTTGATCAATTCTGGCATGTAGCGCTTGGAAACTGATTGATATTGGAGGACCAGGCTTGCGGCATAGGCACCCGTTGCAAAGTCTGCGAGAGTGTTCACGGCGCCTTGTCCTAGGTACCGCGAAAGGCACAGGTGCGCTGGCGTTGCGACGGCGTGGAAGTGATCAGAGGTTGGGAAGGTAGTGGCAATTCCAGTTAGAATGACCAGATCACTGGGCCGGAGATTAAGTGGCCGGTCTGCTGCGATTTCACGTAGACGAGCCCTGAACTCCTGAGAGACGCTCTCGGGGTGGCTCTTTGCCAGAGAGTGGACGTGACGGAGGATGTTCTCAAGAATGGCAAAAGGAGGATGCTCAGGCTGTTCGGCCATGTAGGCGATATGCTGAATAAGAATGCGGGAGAATTGGTCAAGCTTCTTCTTATTGTCCGGGTGCAGACGATGATGGTGCAGAGCTCGAATTCTCTGAACGACCACCGGAAGGTCCTCCATGGGCACATCTTGAATGATCTGGAGGAACTCCTCATGATTCTTCGGGCAAGGGTACGTATAAGCCAACCCTTCATTAGCTTCTAGCGCATCAGCTGCAGCAGGGGCTTCTCCGGCGTTATCGCTAGGGAGAGTAAACCCGTTGATAAGCTCGTCTTCTTCGTCCTCTTCCACTTCCTCTTCTGACTCATCTGCAGATAATACCTCCTCATCACTATCGCCAATTGATAAGCTAACATCGGATCTCGTCTCAACAAGATCATCATCGATAATAAAATCATCCTCGTCCTCGACGCCAAGCTCGGGGCGGGTACTGGCCTGACCTGAAGACTGTTGCAACCCAAAAGCCTTTGCGTCATCTGGGATGGATTCGTCATCGGACATCTCACTTCCTCCCTCTTCTTCTTCGTCTTCCTCGTCTTCCGACTCACTTATTTCCTCGCCGCGCATTCTCCGAACACGCTCTTCTTCTAGAGCCTTCAGCCGCTCAGCTTCCTCCGCGGCCTTCTCCTCCTCTGTCTTTGTGCGGTCAGTTGGCTTAGATCGCTTATCAAACGTTAATTGCTTAAGGCGCTGATCATATTCCTTTTCAGTATCTCCTTTGGCCATGCCCTCCATAAGAGCAGCGCGATCTGGGTTCATAGATGCCAGGTCACTCTTCGGAGGTTCTGGCTTTGGCGGTGGCTTCACTCCTCTTAGCATTTCGAAAAGATCAGGAAGCCCTTTATCGAGTTCTTCACGGAGATCATCATCGTCCTCCTTAGCTTTTTGCCGCTCATACTTGTGAAATTTCGACTTGGCAATGACCTCCTTCATGACTTCGTGTTTTGATTTCTTTCGTTCAGGATGTTCCTCCCCGTCTTCTAGATCCTCTGGGCCATCAATCTCGCCATCATCGAAGAAAACTCGTTTCCTTTTTCGGGCTGCTTCGGAATCTGAGGCATCATCTTCCAGCCCGCCCAAGTCTCCCTCTTGGAAATCGTCTTGATCGATATCATTCAAAGACTGGCCTTTGTGTGTGAGTTGAAATTCTTCTTCCTCATCATCCCCCTCCAGATTGAACATTGATTCCTTTCGCATCTTGCGCTGACTTGCTCTAGCATAACGTTCGGCGGCTCTCTCTTCAGGCGTCATAGTCGGATCATCTTCACCGAACCGACGATCTAATATGCCACCGACCTTGTTCCTCTTCTCCATTTCTCGTAATAGCGTTTGGCGTCTCTGTACAGAGTAGAACCATTAGTAAATACAGTGAGACATAAAGCTGTGATGAAACTCACTTTTTCTTCTCCCAGTGACTTGGTAACACCAGGTCGCGCACGCGAAGCAGCAGTGCCTGAATTTCCATCTCGAGTTGTCACATCAAATTTTGTCCGTGTACCCCCCGCTTTGATTTCGAACGGGTTGAATCGGTCTCGAATTGACTGCAAAGCGGCATTGCGCTGGACCCGATTTTGCGCCGCAGCACCACTCTTCGCATTCTGGCGTTTTTGCTTTTTCGACTGCTGTGGCCCCAGAACTCCACTGTCGCGGAGAGAGGCCTTTAGCTGCTTCAACTGCGACGGCGGCATATCTGGGTGCTGAAGATGATGCAAAAGCGTTCTGTTTCTCCGAAATTTTTGGCGGCGGCAGTATGTCCGAAAAAAAGTTATATTCACCGCCTTTATGTGCTGAATTCTGCCGGTTTGTCTTTAGATCATCATTACTCTCCGCTTTCTACGATACCATGAGTATAGATCATTCTCGTTTCCAAGCTGAACCATGCCCTCTCATATGAACGATAGGTTGTTATGGCTATGCCTAGGTGAGCTTTCTGTGATTTGCTTATGGCAAGTGAATGGGCCGCTGACCCTATAGGTGTTTCTCTTTTCTTCGCTGTTCGCGGCATAGTCACGGACCTCCGCCAAGTGCGAGATCTGACGGAGATTAAGCATGTCGAGAAGGAAGATAAGATGATCAGTGAAGGCACGGAGGATGGTTGGTTACATACTTTTTTTTTTTTTCTTTGGGTGAGTTATCTAGTGGCTAATTGACCAGCAGCCCTCAAACTGGACACATTACTCAAGCTCTCTGAAAGCACAAGTTACGACCTCCGGGCAGCGTATGACAGCTCCAGTGTACACAGCCCGCATAATAGGCACTGACATACTTCACAGTGCTTTGCGTATTATCGCCGAGAGATCTACAAAGGGAGAAACTAGAGATTTGCTTCTAAGGGATCTTGCGAGCACGAATACAGAGAGACGAAGCAAAGCCCTCAGTGCGATGTACTTCCTAGTATCAAATCGCTCACGTACGGACCTTGCACATTCGACTTTGGGATATCTCAAGTTGATGCTGATTGCTACGATTTAGTTTCTCGGACCTCCGTATGTGCAAGACTGAAAGATCCGCCCACATACAACGCTCTTGTCGACTGTCTCTGCAATTTCCTCAACGAACATACCGAAGAAACTTCCACCACAGTATCACCTATTTTACCCAAAACTAGACCTCTCGAGGAGAAGAAGGCGCTTGGTACACTGAACCTGGTTCTTCCAGAAAATGTGCCCGCAGCTCTGGAGGCTGGCGTCGTCAGTCGTTGGCTCTCAAAATATCCATTTCCTTGCGCGCTTTCGGAGCCGTCGCGCCGGCAAGACGTGGTGATACTCATGAAAACCTGGTGGTCCGATGATACCCTTATGAGTTCAATATTTAGCACCCTCTCTTCTCATCCGGAGGGCACGAAGCAATTACGCAAATATGGTCTAATGGGTAGCATGATTGAGGAAAACGACCAGGATGATGATGACAGTGACATATGGATGGTAGATGGTGATGATACTGCCGGCTCAAGTCGAGTCCCCGGGAGGCGCCTGCGGGAACGGAGTGCTGAGGAGCAGGCTGTAAGGAGACGAAGGAGAGAGGCTATGGTGTTGAGTGATGGGGGACGACCACTTGGTCACGACGATATCATTCAACTACCTATCTCCGAATGACGGACAAGTTTCCTTCTATAGTCTCCATCGTGAGAGGAATGGACTTCATCTACTCGATGGCTGCACTATGTGATTGCTGTGGCGATTAGTTTATTTTGCTTTATGATACCCTTTTGTCCTGATATTACATAGCCCGCTTCGTCGATGTTCTTAAATGTACAATTATGATGGCATTCATAGCCCAATCCATGCTGATTTAGCAGCGTGATCCACCTTCTTCCGACTACTTTTAAGCATACCAAGCGCCTTGAGTTCTGATACCGCCCGATAGAACAATGTCATAGTCATCAGTTCATCGCAAGCGTCACCTTGTTCACTCTCGAACACCGCATAAAAAGCTTGCCAAAGGTCGTAAACGTTCACCAGTGCCCCGGACTCGAGATATAGCTGATATAAGATAGCCGTGGCTGGCTGTCGCGCGGAAATCTTAGCATCCGTCCTATCCGACATTGATATCAAGTAGTCGAAAGGATTGGCTAAAGCACGTTCGATCGCGAAACGTGGCCTAGGGGAGAAGATCTCCTTCAAGGGATTTTTCATATCCAGAAGAAAAGCCTCATGCAAGAACAGGTCTTGTGGTCTTACCAACGTTTCCACAAAGTACCGTTCTGACAGAGCATGAACGCGATCAATTACCTTGGTATACTCAATATTCTGCTGGGGTAATTTGGCTTTGCTCTTACTGAGCTTCACCCGTTGTTGGACCACAGTTGCCGCCACAATGGAATTATGGCTGTCATACTCACTCCGAAGCGGCCCCGTGCCCTGGTTTGTCTGTACAAGAGCTCTGAAGTCTTTCTTTATTTCTTGGACTTCCGGACAGTCAATCAGTTCTTGAGGCATGAACGCAAGGAATTCCTCCAGTTTAGAAGAGTCCAACGTTTTCAGGCCCCTAAGAAGATCATCCATATAAGTTGAATCTTGCAATTCTCCAGATAGTGCACGAATTGACAAATCCGCCATCGTGAAAGTTCTTCTTATATCCATGCTCTTAAGGCATAGATAAATCGTCTTGACAACCTGGAATATATCTCTCATCCGTCGCTGTCCGATTTCCATGTACATTAGGCTTTGCTGAAACAGAAACTCGTCGTTCTCCAACAGGTTGCGCACTTGTTCAGTAGAGGCATCATCAAGGAGATGCTCGCAAAATCTAGTGTGGTTAGTCAAGAAAAGGCTAAGTTAAGGTAATATATTACCTTCGGAAAGATGGGAGGTTTCTAATTGCTTCGCAGAGCTTCCCCTGTTGCCCTCTCACGGAAGCCTCGTCTGATAGGAGCATTGCCAATGGATTTGCAAAGAAGTGTGTCATGTACGCATACTATCCCCGTTAGAATTAATCAGTTTAGCACGCGTAATATGGCAAATACCTTAACTGTCCGACTGAATGCCTCCGGTGTTTGGAAATAGTCATTCGATTTCTCAAACAAAACCCCCGTAATATTGCGCCCTAGCCAGAATCGTCCGTTTTGGTCTGCTTGTAATCGCTCGTACATGCGATCAACACAGTTACTTGCTCCGTGAATTTCGAAGTATCTACCTCTAAGAAGGGCTACGCTTGACCGAGGAAGCCTTCCTTCGAAGAGTTCAACAGATGTTGAGATACCAAATAACAGGGTAAATGGTATCCGGTCAAACCAGGAACTAGGACAATTAACTTAATGGATTAGTAAGGATCGTGAGCCTTACCTTAAGAGGGAGAGGAGATCAGTTAAGATGTTCGGATCAAAAGCTTCGCTGTCACGGAATGCTACGACCAGCTTTCTGATCCCTTTCCTTTTGACATAATCTCCAAGTAAATCGAGATCATACCCAAGAAGTCTGGGCCCCTACGGCCTTCTTAGCACCTCGCCCATATAGGGTTTGAACAGGGCAAACCTACCTCTCGGTCCGTCAAGAAATTCTGATACCCATCGTTCCCTTCCGTGTTTGTGACGGCAGCTCGGATAATATTCTTCAGCGTTGCCTTGAGGTTGGGCGCATCGCCAGATTCCAGTATGACCACTCCGCCTTCCTCTGACGCAGTCAACTGATCATTAAGCTTGGATAACAGTCTGCCAAGCGATGAAACATTGGATCCAACCGTTATTAATGCTGTGGGGATGCAGCCGTCATATCTATCGTTGGTTAGGCATTTCGAAGCGCCTTCGTGTCAAAAAATAACGAACTACCTACGTCTGATGCGAAGTGGACCTGACAAAGGATAAAACGTTCTCAAGAACTTCGGAATCCACGTCATCTAGAATCTCCTGCCTGCCGTTAGCCAGACATACCATACCCAGCAAACCGGCAAGCTTCTATTGTTTGCGAACCTGGATCTTGCTTTCCTGAGTTGACCATAATAGCCGATAAGCATTGTACCTCAATTCGACCGATGACTCGTTTTCTTCGCCGTCCAGCAAGGGAACAAAAGGGTGCGACTCAATTTTCTGTTCCTTATTCTCGGGTTGCACCTTTCGTCGCTTCGAAGGTCGCTCCCCGTGAGCTTTCGCGGAAGTTGCAGGCCGATAGATGTACACACCCTACAAAAGCATTAGTGAGTTTAGGACAGATTGAACCATTAGTGCAGAACAATACCTGAGTGTTTGAGCCATCCTTGGCTACACCCTGTGTTTCCGTATCCAAGTCCATAATAGGTAAGCTTCGAGACGGCCTGCCCTCTGTCATCTGGGGAGGAATGAATATTGTAGAATAATTTACTGAAGCCGCGGCGGAGCTCGCGTTGACGCTAAACCAAACTGGGGGTGGTATTGGTTTTCCGCCGCGGAGCTTCATGCGATAATCCTCCGCAAAACTCCTACTTCGTTACTGTCACAGCAACTTTTATTCACCAGTATTTTTTTTGTCAAATGATCTAACCGCCTATACCTCATGCTGCGCCAAGCTGTTCGAGGAGCTCGGTGGTATCAGCATGTGGCCCTCAGAGCACCGTCGGCTCCGTCTCTTCCTTTGCAGCGTACATTCTCCGTCGGAACGCCACGCTCCCTCCAGTATGGCGGCCCCAATGACAAGGTTCGGTTTTACGAACAAGATACTCGCGGGAGCAAAAAGAGAACGCAGGTCAATCCAGAAGCCGAAGACAACGCTGATCGGGAGGAAGTAGAGGGTGAGCTAGCTAGTCTTGAGAAGGAACTGCAGGATCTGAAAGAAGGTCCTTACGGCCCCAACAGTCAGTTCATGAAAGAGCTACCCGAGAAGGAGAGAGCCATTGCACTAGAAGCTCTGAGGAAATATGAGGCGGAGCATGGCAAGGATGAACCCGATATTGGCCTTGAGCAGGTTTTTGATACTGAGCTGGATGAGATGTTAAAAGAGGAATTCGAGGGCCTGGCCAAAGAAGAGGAAAACTGGCATTCGACAGGAAAGGATAACTCGCCAAAAAAGCATGTACGGCGCTCCTACGAGGTTGCGGTATCGACTCCGGAACACCATTCTTATATCGAGAAATTCAACCAATGCCTGATCCGGATCGCAAACGATGGATCAAACGAACGACTCGGTCCGGAACTATGGAGATGGTACCGCCGATGCAAACAGATGGTCCCAGGATTCCTAGAATCAATACCTGAAGAAGCTCTGGCGTTGTTATGGAATGCTCAAGCTGGTGACCATACAAGATCTTCCCGCGCAAGCCATATCCGAATACTCGCTGAAGACGCAATGTCAGTTGGAAAATCGCTCTCGACTCCACATCTCCTCTCTTACATTGAGTCGCTCCGAGAGACTGGCAAAACGAAGGAAGCGCTGGACCAGTGGGAGGCACATCAAACGGGGCTTTCGCAAAACAAGCAAGACCTTGAAGCATATTGGAAATTGGGTGTACGACTCTTCGCTGCTGAAAATGACCCTCAACGAGCACAGGACATTGCTCTTGCTTTTCTAGCAAATGACAAATCACGCGAACCTCGCATCCTCCTTCCAGTCATTACTGCTTGGGGGCGACAGCTTGGCAAAGAAGCTGAGGTCAAGGCGTGGGCTCTATACTTACAACTGAAGAGCTTTCTTGAGAATACCTTAACTATGAACGACTACGATAATATCAGCATTGGTCTTTTAAAAGCTGGTAGACCGAATCTAGCTATCGCAGTGTTCAAAGATATGATGGTGACAGGGCAAGACCCAGCAAACGACTCGACCTCCCTCTATAAAGCAGCCGTCGGCCTTGTTGGTCATCTCCAGGCGTCAAGTATTTCGGAACTGGAAGTGAACAAGGTATCGCTTTCGACGCTAACGGTCCTACCTCGAAAGTTCCAGAACCGATTCTTCTATGCCAGCTGGATGAAGAAGCTCATTGGAATGGGTGAAGTTGACTCTGCTGCACTGGTGATTGAGTTGATGTACGAACGAGGCGTGAAGCCGGATTCAAAACACCTCAATGGGCTGATTGCCGCTTGGCTACGTGATGGCAATCCCGACGCGCGAGAGAAAGCTGAACGATTGGGGTGGTCTATGGTTCAACAGCGGATTGACAGCATTTGGGCGCGGACCAATTCGACTGGAAGCTCTCCGACAGTGACTGTAAGCCCCGATCAAGATAGTCCTCGCATACCCAAATGGATGCAACGAGAGATTCCATCCGCGAACATCGAAACATTTTCCATTCTGCTCCTACATTATACCCGAAGAAGCGACGATGGGATGATTAAATATTTAATCAAATGCCTCGGCGATGCTCAGATTAAGCCAAACTCCTACTTCATGAATCACATCCTATATGCCGAGCTCCGGAAACAGGATATCGGATCTTTGTGGGACAAGTTCCGAACCATGTCTACATCGATCCAGCCCGATCTAGAAACCTTTGCTTGCCTATGGGACTGTGGCAAACTTCAGTATGATCGCGGTCGTACGACTTTTGTTGCAGATTTTCCATCTGCTCGCGGCCTTTATGCCGAGATGATGCAGTGGTATTCTCGCCTTTCTGCACGGGGTCGAGCCGCCGCACAAGAAGAGTTTTCTAAAGAACTCTATAACCAAATAATTCGTTGTTTTTGTCTCTCTAAAGACCTCCCTGGCACACTAATTGCCCTTTATTCGCTGAGATCAACATTCGGGTTCTCTCCCGACGACGTGACCGCTCGTCTCATAGTCCTACAAGTTGCACGGATGGCCGGTGTCCCGGCCGGCACACCCAAGCGCCGGCTCCGTCGCCTTTCAACGACTCCTAAGAGCAAGGAGAACATCTCCCATGTCAACAGGTTGGTAGAGATCTTGAGCGAGCGCAAGGTGTCTGCTCTCCAGGCGCGGGGGCTTACTCTCGAGACTCTCGAGCCGCAAGAGCGGGAGCAGTATCAGCTTGATATAATGACTGATCTTTTACGTATCATCATGGGCCGGGCTGCTACTGAATCGAGCAGAGTTGAAGATCATATTGCGTCCGTTGCAGAAGAGATGAATATCCTGGGGGTGGATCTTGGATCGTCGTTGGAGGATAATGACCTTTTACTGTAGGTCTACACCAGTCACCTTTTAGGTAATCAGGAAAAGTACATCATGGTGTTTAGCGGTATTGCTTTGGGATAGAAGATTGCCACGCAGCATACGGATCGGCGTTCAGGCGGTGGTGCTATGTATATAATCATGGCTCATGTGTACTATAATAAATTTTTCCTCTCTTGAGCTGTCTTAGACACTCGGGGTCGTCATATATTTCTAAAACCCAGTGGCTAATATTAAATCTACCCCCTCCAATATGATTATCATCCGAAACTACAGGTCTTTGGAACATAGTCTTCATCCATTCTGTTCGCTGATAAATCACAACTGAAGCGTACAGTTAGGTATATAATCCGACTATACCGTATCTACATACATAACCCAGAGCCAACCGCCAGAAGGGAGATATCACATTGATCCTCTCAGAGCCTGGTACCACTTATCGCAACAGAAGCCTAAAAGACCACAAAGCGCCCAGTAGTCCAAGATACAAGGGCACCGACGCCACAATCAAGGAAGCGGCTGCATTGCGAACATTGTATCTGGGAAAGTGACACGTGCTTGACCCAACATAATGACTCGGATGAGCGCCTCTCATACATTGGGTCATATTGCCATCCACCCACTTTTCAATCGTGCTATTCGACACATTAAGGTAGGGCGTCGGAGGGAAGTAATGCTCAGGGACTTCGCACCAGTATTGGTGCTCGTTGTATCTATGGATGATATTTGGTGTGCAGCAGGTCTGGAATGCGTCTAAGTCTTCTGGTTCGTTTGGTTGATCGCGAATGTAATATGAACATATATCTTTCGAGTCCAGTTCGGGTCCGTGTAAGCTTTCCAGAGTTTGTACGGGCAGCTCTGTTGTTGCTGTCGTTGGCGTCGTTTTCTCTGTTGTAGACATGGTGTGGATTATCAACCGGGAAAAGAGATCTCTGATTTCCTTGATCTCCTGAAGATTATGATAAGATCAGGTGAAACTTAAAGACTAAGGTCATGCAGATCTCGCTAACAGAAAATGGCTTAAATATCTTTTCTTCACAATCTATGCTGGGTCATCTTGTTTCCCACCGTATATGCCTTGGTCCTTGTTGTTGTTGGGGGGGGGGTGTTTGGTTTCGATTCTGCTGCCGCTCCATCCTTCTAGTCATCCGCCGAAACAAAACAAAATAGGGGAGAGGGAAAGAGTCTTTGTCTTAAGGCCAAGGCGGTTACTTACCCAATAAAAGGGCCTCTGTTTTGTTTCTCTCCAACCGGGGGATAGTCGACAATCCAGCATTGGTTGAACCGATGCTGTACGGTCTCCATTGAGTTGCATAGGCTAAAGTCGGAGTAAACAAAGATACGAAAGTACCATGAAATCTGATTAGCCAATTGTAACCGTAATGTATCATAGACTTTCGCCGGGCGTTAAGTCTTTGTCTGGTTGGTCTTGGTCAAGTCGTACCTGACTACGCGCAATAGGCCAGTGCAATAATCGTCTGGCTTTCATGAGACTGCTGGCACTCGTCGGCATTTAGTAAGATATAAATTCTTTTCTTATATATGGTAACAGGAAGGCAATCCTGTTGCAAGCCTTCACAGTGATCTACACAGAAGATGTTGCCTTGACTACTCCCCATGGAGAGATTGCTTTCCAAGCGTTTCAGTATGGGTCTGACCGCAAGCCAGCAATTTCAATCTTTTTTGACAACCCGCTCTCTCTCGCGTCTCTGCCGCTCGTGCACTTTACTAGTACAACTCTCGTTGAGTACCTCAGATAGCTAAGGAGGAGGTACACTGATATCCTACTCGGATTAAGTTTAAGGGGTAACAGCATGAGTGGGGATTGGAACGTTATATATATAGTGCTGTTTGTATGTTGAACCATGCCTTGTGCAAGCTATCCAAGCCTTCCGTACTTATATGTATTTCAAGTCAGAATGTATGGGATACTCCTGGAAATCTCCTTCCTTCTCTGCCTTAGCCGGTCTCTAGCACACGCAATCCACATGGATAACACAACAGGTGCAAACAACACACTGGAAGAGAGGCAGCTCCTGGGTCATCAGTTTATGTGTTGTATGGGAGACTGCAGCTATGAGCTCGTCGGGGATGGAGACCCACATACGGATTATCTCCACAGGCAAATGACCAGTACAGGAGAGTGTCGGGATGGCCCAGGTGCTAAGGGTTGTGGGATTGGATTCTCTGCGAGTCATACATTTGGGTACACCGTCTCAGCCGGAGCGAATATTGGGTGGTTCGCTCCCGGCTTCTCGGTGACAGAATCATGGACCGTGGGCGAGATCAAGACCTGTAGTGCAGATATAAATGCAACGGTCTGTCTCTGGTACGATATGGCATATGTCAGTAGTGCTCCATTTCGATCCTGCGAGTTGGTGATCCTAACACACCGTGACAGACCGCGTACACAGTAAAAGTCGTCAATAAGCACCTGTATAGCTCGGTGTGCTCTAACCAACCCACAGGACCGTGAGTGTTTGGTGAACTTTTATTACAGTTGTTCTTTCACTGATCAGGTTGATTAGGCTCGTCATGAAGGCGCCAAACGTTAATAATGCAGGCGGTGGCCATTGGTACTGTGCATATGGCGATGACTGCCGTGGGGAAGGTGAAGAATACTGGTGTCTGACGGAAGATTGCCCAGCAAAGGGAAGGTCTAGACCTCAGGGCTAAACCCAGGCCCGATACACATTATGTACCTAGTTAGTCTACGAGGTACACAGCAAGCCTACAATCAATGGGGTATATTCAGGGTGATTTTCTGCACGTTGAGAGGCAGGGGTTATTGACTACTTCAGGCCCTAACGCTACTATATGTAATATGAGACTCTCAGAGCAACCCAGAAAGAATGTTTTGGCCGAGGTAAATAGGAGAGACACTGTGGAATTGGCAATGTCAATTGAAACTCCAAGACAATGTACTTTACAAAACCATCTACTCGCTCCCATAACAGAAGGCTCGGTACAACAACGACACGCACGATACAAATATGCGTACTGCTCCAGTTGGCCATCCAATCTCATTAGGTACCTCCATATCAGGAGGTAATAAATGTCAATCTATAGGGGGCTCAAGCCGGAAGCAGCAAGAAGGAGTGGGGATGGAAGTATATCCATAGGTTACATTCGAAATAACACCCGCCATGGTAGGCTCAAAAGTCACATTTCCGCCGTCCGGTATCGAGATAGCTCTGGAGGCCCAGAGCATGCCATGCATTGAGGTAACAGATTTGGTGATTGGAACATATGAACCCTCAATGCCGAAGATGATGAAACTCTCGCCATTAACATTACAGCCTTCTTTGTCGAGACTGAACACATTTCCAACTTCGAAATTATACCCCCATACCTTGGCCCAGTCACCGTTGCCCCAAGTGGAGTTAGCAGGCTCTCTCCACCACTCTCCAAGGTACTCCCAGTCCTCATACCCCGATCCCTGGTTGCGATAGAGGAATACCCCGGGCCCGACATCGTGGACACCGCCCGAGATGGTAGCATACCAAGTCCCCAGGCCGCTGCCAACAGTGTCATCTAGGTCCTTATTCTGGAAAACGTAAGGGCCACGGAAGGCAATGACATCAAGTCCTACTGGAGGCTCCAGAATAACAAGGGGCGGTCCAGTTTTGTGAGGTTATGGCCACCATCATAAGTCACTGCCAGAGACTGCGATTCGCTCCCGCGGGTGTAAGGGAGAGTCCAGTGAATCGGGAGATGTGAGACCGAGGTATACAGCAGTGTTGGCTTGTCATCAATGCCACTGGGAATAACAGAGCCGTCAAATACTGCCAGTGGATTTAATCGTTGGCTCCACCAGCAACAATAGTGTAGTTCCCGTTTTCATTGATATCATAATAGTAGACGCGATCGTCGGTCTGCACACCGGCAATACCAGTTCCGCTATGCAGGTGCTGGACATGGAATCATCCGGTCTCTGGATCGTTGTAATGTGCACATGGGCCACCGATCTGACCAGTTGGGGGGAGGGCATGAATCTTTGGCCTCCATGTTTCGAAGAGGGAGCCACTAGGGAGGGTTGTCAGGTCTGGGGGTGCGGCGTTGTAGTCAATAGTGGCAGCACCCGCTGCCTGTCTAGCGACGAGAACCTCTGTTACAAATGGGAGCCTCGTGTTGGTTGGCGTGGCGTAAGGAGCTGTTCCGAAATCCCACCAGATGGAAGTAGTGAATCCTCACTAAGTAGTATATAATTTCTGCAAAAGCTTCTGTCTAGATACTCACGTACCGCGATTCTAACCTATCCAATCTTTCCTTGCTATGGTAAAGCGCCTCAAACGCTCATCCTTGGCGTTAACGCTGTATACCTAACAATTCTCTTCTGGGGGATGAAAAGTGCTGGCGAGGGCCAACAGAGATTGGGAATCAGTGTATGGGAAAAGAACTTGGCTTTCATGCTTCAACATGGGCCAATGGTACTGCCCTAGGTGGTCTGGGGCGTCAATATAAACATGGATCTGCGGTATGAAACTAACCCAAGACAAGTCTTAGTCTACAACAGCGTAACTGAACTGTTGGGTACAAAGGTTTGGTTCCATGGATAGATTTTCTTCGACTTTTAGCTTCTTCGTCGGTTTTCTGACTCGAAACAAAGGCGCATACCAACCAAGTGACAGTGTCAACTTACTGTCCTCTCACTGTCCACACACATCATGAAGAACCATTGGCCAAACTACTATCCAATCATATGATAAGGTTCAATGCTATGGTGATCTTGGGATCTAATTGAGTTGTTTCCTACCACAACTACTCCGGCTCTGCAACCACTAAAAATCATTGGAAAAATGTTCTACCGTAACACGGATGCAACTTGGCAACGAGAGAATGAGAGGACCAGGGATGCCTTTATGAGCGACGCAACTACTACTTTCAACCTTCAGGTGAATGGATCGACACGTCCGGCGTATTTCTGTGTTGATTGACTCAGTACATACAACAGCCACAAACATTCAACTAACCACACATATGCCTCACCATGAGTATGCTTCCTCAAAATACTCAATCCCTTCATACCCTTTTTTCAGTATACTATGCACACTGCGTCTAACCTCATCCGACATAATGGGAGATCCGCATGTGAGCACTGCCATTCTGTGCTTCACAATCTGCGCTTCTGTAGCGGCACCATGAATAATGTTCTCAATATTCGGGCGCCCACGCTCAATACGCAATCCCCCATCATTGTCAGCAGCAGCGCAGTGGCTATCACAGCCTTTTGTGCAATAGAAACGCCCAGTAAATCCTTCAAGTTTTAGTGCACCGGCAAGTTCCCTACCACGCAGCTGCTCCATAAATTCATGGCCACGACATGCCCAGACCAGAGTAAGGTTCGAAGTCTGGGTTTTGTTATCGTCAGACCTCCTGTAGCCTGTCTTCGGCGATCTAGAAACGTGATCTTGAATGTAAGGTACTGCTGTTGCGATGCCGGTACCCCCAACAACCATGAGCACAGAGCCGTAGTGATACAACGGAATTGTATGACCGTAAGGGCCTTCCAAAGCTATGGGAATAGAGGTTTGATAATATCCGTTATCAGCACTATCGTCAGAGGACGATGAGCCTAAACACTGGTTTTTCAGTCGCTTTGTCCAACCGTTATAAGGACGAATCCAGAAAACAAGGTTTCCAAGGGTGGGGTCAGTGGTAACATCCGGGGGTCTCCTGTGTAAACATCTCTGTAGTGGTTGAAATGAATGTGTTCTTCTCGTTGAGGGCTCCACTCATAGAGTGGGAGACTTCTGGTGCTTCAGATGAAGACGTTAATGGCGAGGTTGTGTTTGGTGCTGTGCAGGCGCCGACTGTAAAAGGATGGTTTTCCCAGCCACGCCAGCTGAACAATTGATATAGGTGGAAGTAATGTCCTGGTAAAGGCCGGATTGATCCACCTGCTTGGATATCTAGTCGGATGACATCAGCGTCTTTACAGTACGTTGCCATTGCTGTGGTTGTTTGCACATGCCCTTTGGTAGAGACGCGGATGTTGCAATATGCGAGGCGTACGATGCGCAAGAACCGATCAAAGCACCATATGGCAACCACTGGCCAGAGATAGGCGTTATACTTAGTTCCGAAAACCGAAGTATGTCTGTTATATTTTGTGAGTCAGTTTCGCATTTGCTAGAGGCATGGACTGGTGGGGGGGGCATAAGGACGCACTGGAAAACAGCAACAAGAAAGGGTCACTGCAAATAAGATGTGTCCAATCAAGAATAACTCATAACATTTAGTACGAATGCAGGGGATGGAGAGGCCGCAAAGTAGCCCCATCATAACGGCACCCTAATATATTAGCGGAAGGAACTTGAGGTGACTGAGCTCAGACCCACAATAATACCAAACTTGAACCAGAGAACATGCAGTCCGTCCTGTTAGTAGGGCCCTATATGAGCTTTGTTAGCTGTATGGCTACTTCAGACATATTTCAAAGTCCCTACCGTAGATCGTGTCCAAGACGGTATATGATATCGCATGTACAAAAGCAAATATGGCTGTGAGACGGCTTAAGTGTCGGTGGAAGGCATTAAAAGTGTTGAAACTCCAACCAGTGGCCCAAATGAAGATATTGTTCCGTCCAGCGAATAACCACACCCATGGCAAACAGGCATATGCGAACGTGCTAGTCCGTTGAGCAACGTACTTCCATGCCTGCTGCGAAATGGTTGGCATCCTATGAGCATGTTAGTCGACGTAGTACCACAGCATTTAAAAGCGCCCATTGCCCGTACGTGGCATTTGGAATGAAGATGTCGTGAAACCCAAAGTTGAGGATAATACACATGATCCAAAATCCCACGACCACGAGAATCTCCGGACGATTCGGGATGCTACATCCCAGGAATCGGCGTCGATGGTACGATCCGAGGGCTGCTGGGACGGCGATGTAAGCCTTCCAATAAAGGCTAAGACGATCATCACATATTCCAGCTTTGTCTGGTAACTGTTGTTCTCGCTTGCGCTCCACGTCTCCACTGCCACTTCCTTTGTAGATATGCCGCGATGAAGTCCATAAACGATGTAGTGTACCCATGAGCAAGATTACACCCCAGTAGCCCATTACACTCCAGCTCAACCGCGTTGATTTCGGTAATGCTTGGTCTTTCGCTAGCTGCGATACATAGTCAGTGGTGTTGACCAATTAACGAATCGAGAATATGTGTCTCACATAACTGTGGAAGGCAACGAGATAGTATGAGTGTGACAGTAATACAGTCGATGTCAGTATCGTTCTATTATATTGACTGGGATCAACATGCGGAAGTTCTGCTAAGTATGAACTCGTTGTATTGTTCGATATCGCATCAAGATTCAATGGACTGCTGAGTCCCTGACAGTAATCTTCCCACAAATTTACCCCAGCAGACAGCTCCTCTTCCGAACAGTATAGCTTTGCGGATGTATAGATGGACTTGACTTGTGCAGGGTTGTTGCATGCAGCATTTTGTGAGTAGGAGCCAGACCATGTCAGGGTTGATAGTGATTCATAAATGGAATAAAAACAATATACATCCAAACTGGAAGCGGAGAGACCTCCCCAAGAGTGAGCGAGGCCTGTGAACGCAAATAGTGGAATGATATGATATGAATGCATTTTGGGCGAGAGACTGGCACTCAGAGATCCCTTCTTGGAGGTCCATACACCATTCGAGAATCTTCAACTACCTTGCTTTTATATGTTGCTTTCCACGTACCCCCTCCCATTTTCTCCTCTCTAAATTCAAATACTAGTGGCCATCGGGTCCTATCTTTTGTGAATATGAGGAACCTCATTACCATCAGAAGAGGGAAATTATAATGCGTGGGGCCCAGGGCCGTGGCGAATTGCACCTCGCGCTTCAGTTCCATCTCGAAGCCAATTCTTGGTAGGGATTGGGTGAAGTAAAAGTGGGCTCCCTTTTCGTATTGGATAGCACATCAATAACCCACGCAGATCACGCTCCGTTCACAAGATTTGCGCCATTCAATGACAGCCTCTGCTTTCATTTCTCTCGAGCCACCCCTATATCCCAGCTCACTATGGGGTATAAGCGATCGAATGAGTATCACCAGTAGCACTATTATGTAAAACATACTTTTCATAAAGTACGAACGCATGATGGTTTATCAGATCGTCGATCAGATTAATAACTGGTCCCACATTTCTATGCTCGGCTTCCGAGTGTATCTAAGGTGCGTCGATCATCCCATCTCAAAAATTTAGATTGGACGATAATCTCGCAGATCTCACCTGAGATAACTTTACCTGAGTACCCAGTCTATTGAAGGTTCTACGCGTGATGAGAAGCAAGATCGTCTCTTAAACAATATATTTGAGTTAAATAACAACTGGCTTACATGCATTTACTTGAACATGTCTACTTCTAAACCAGGTGGTCGACTACTTTTCAACGACCTCGTCAAGGAATGGATATTCTCACAATTAGAAGACTTTCATCGTACCGAGCCTCGGTGCTAGATTCACTGAGCACAGGGATATTATGATCAGCAACTACGACTAGGTTAGAGTGAATATTCGAAAGATTACTCAGTCATGACTGGCTTAGGCTTTCCTCCGATACCCAGAAAAAGCCAATTCTAGACAAGCTTCGGATCAAAAATATTTCATCCTAGGGCTCCCCACGTACGGAAGATGCCGCACCTATCTACCCAGTAGAGTGGGATACGTTCGAGCGCCGACCACTATCATGGCGCCTAGCCGCACAGATAATAAAGAATGATAATTAGAATGTCATTTTGAGCTCCTGGGACTTCAAACTCAAGCATTTTTGTCAGCGATGTCATTCCAGTTGTCTAATGCTGAGAAGCCAGTTTGAGACGACTCGACACACCTAGCTGACTGTATTCTTACCCCTCTCTCTATTGTTGTCGTGTGATTCTCAGAAGCCAGCAACTTTGGTTCATCTGCATCTTAACGCGGGGTGATCAATGGCTCTGCAGGTCCTTAAACCAACATGTTTCAGATCAGTACATCCACAGTGATATGCATTACCTCTTCAATGTAAACTGAAACCATGCCATTGCTATTACGAGCTGTCTTAGTCAACAAGGACAGTGTCACAAAGTGCATCGTTTGCCCTACCGGCTACTGCGAGTACCAATGGCCAAAGTGACTTTCGAGAGAGCTGTTCATATTGATGATCTACCCATGATAAAGGATTTCCAACAATGTCTTTATATGTTACGGTACCATGGCTGCATTCGTGTCTCAAGACCAAGACCTGGTTTCTTGATCGGCATGATGTGTGAACTAATTGTAGGAGGAACAGGTACCGCTATGGGACATAAGACCATACTTTGCCGCTGAACTTCAACCAAGTTTCCATAGTCTAGTGGTTAGGACGGCGGTCTCATAGCAATATGACAATTCCTATCTAAAGGAGTTGCAATCCGCAAGCACGAGTTCGATTCTCGTTGGAAGCATTCTTTTTTCTTATTATTTTGGCTTGTTGTGAGTGAGCCCACCTCTCCTGTTGTTCGAGGATAGCTGACCGCGAAGCCAGGCTGTTAATATGCACTGAAGCTACACAAGTTTTACAAGAGGGATGCTACCCTGTCGACATTAAGCCTCCAAATCCCCAGCCGGCTTAGTTCATCCACCTGGCGACATCCCAGGGATTATCGCGATCTCAATCGGCGTACTTGAATATTTTGATCGTCAAACACATCTGGCTGTGGACATGTAATCGCGGTCCGCGACAGTAGGTCTTAGTTTCCCCCCTCTACTCGGGTCTACTTCGGGGGTTAGAAAGGGCAGTCCGGACTTTTGAGGTAGAGATAGCACGCACAGTAAGTGACCAGGCAGTATATAGAGTATACTATGTACCAGTTGTGTATGTATGCAAGGAGCTGCGCTGCTGGATGAGTGTATGAAGAAGACTATGTAGCAGACAAAAATCGAAGCTGGTTGGTATGTGGACCTGAACCTGATCGCAAGCTATTTGAACGAAGTATACGGACTGTATGGAGAAAGGGGGAAAGAATGAAAGATTGGCATAAAAAAGAATGCTTCCAACGAGAATCGAACTCGTGCTTGCGGATTGCAACTCCTTTAGATAGGAATTGTCATATTGCTATGAGACCGCCGTCCTAACCACTAGACTATGGAAACTTGATATATTATTTGGTCTTGACATTAAGCTACATAACCCTAGTAATTTATACGGCCTATACCAATAGTTGCGCCAGGTACTTCAGTCTTTTGCTTGTATCCTTCTTTCCCTCTATGTTAGATTGTATCGATGTGTTTTGAACTGTTATGTGAATTAACCTATAATTCTCTTATTACTATCGTTCTTCAAGCGCTGAATATCTAGTACTCACACAATGTTGCCTTGCTGCCAAGTAGATATATATATCACTTTTGTGGGTCCACATGTATTTGCTGATATGATCCAGGATAGGATATTTTTAAAGTACATCACCAAGCATACTTCTACCAGATGGCTCACATCCGTCACATACCGAGTAACCAACCAATTACCAAATAGAGTCACATATGGACAAGAAAGGTAGCACCCCCTCCTTACGAGACGCAGAAGGCTCGACAAGGATCACACGGCAAGAATAACACAGTCGAGCGTCAAGGTCAAACGCAACAGGAACAGGTAGCTACTTATTTCGAGATTTAACTCTAGACATATAGGAAGGCCGAAACCAAAGTACTACTACAGAGGAAAAGCTCCATATGAGCCAAGCCAATAACCCCGCCCAAGAGACTAAAGTTGCAGTGTATCCCATATAGAGATAGAATATCAATACCGAGTCACTGATAAGTTAGTCTGATAACCCCTCCTAGAAACTAAGACTGCAGTACTGACACGCCTGAAGCCCGATATGTAGGAGAAGGAAAAAGCCTCCGAAGCTGTACAGCATCTCTAGTCGAAAGATCACCGATAACAAGATGCCCTACATCAATCACCCCTATGGGGAACAACATCACCACATACTGGCCATGTCTCCCAATAACGCTCGGCTCTAATGCCCTAAAGATACCTTAAGCCAATCAGCAGATCAAGAAAGCATTCGGCTTGGGTCTACTGAGAAGCTTGGCTGGTACGTCAGAAATAGTATCGCTGGTAAGGATAGGTTATTGGTTTACTAATATGGGGTTTGATCTGTACCAAGTTACACCTGGCAGATATCTCGTAGACATGAAGCTGTGTGTCAGGTCAGGATCTAGATGAGTGTTTTTTTACAGAGTGATATGGCCGTTGGCGAATTGCATTGTGAACCTGGCATAGCACGAAACAAGATGCCTTGCTTGTCCACTAGAGCGCATATACTGGATACTTCAGCGCTAGCTGAGACCCAGTATAGATACTAATCTGCCAGCCCTTACGCCATCCCTCCTCCTTGCCATATAGACCCTAGTGTCCCGAGAGGGCTGGGGTTGAACACATCATTCCCTTAGCGGTAAAGTTGGCCTATCCACATTGAAACCCCACAGAACAAAAAAACGAGACTACACAGTACAGGAGAAGTGGAATTGATAGAACTTAAACCCTGGATCCTCTATGTGTCCCATATCGCCTACCTAGTCATAGCCCCCCTGGAGTGTGGTACGGTTGACGGGAACCGCCAAGTGAAATCTAGTCTAGCCTCATGCTATAGATATCTATCCTCACAAACACCAGGTACTTTCCTTTTGTCTATATCCAAACTCTGTAGAAAATGTTAATTAGGCCCGGGAATTCTGGTAGTCATATCTGAATGTCCATCAACATATGCATGATGAGGTTGAAGTAACAATACTAATCGTGGCATAGTCGACGATCAGTATCACACCGGCAAATTTACCCTAGCAAAATGTAATAGAAGCCAGAAAGCGTGAATTGGTCATCTCCACCTCCCGATCCAGAGAGAGCAACCAAAATAAAAAAAAAAAAAACGACCGACCTGGGACTCGAACCCAGAACCTTCAGTTTTGATCTATTGACCAATGGCCTACTAGGAGACTGACGCTCTACCATTGAGCCAGCCGGCCTAGGATCTATTTAATAATCGACCAAATTTGACATTATCAGCCTGATTTAAAGTTTGGCCAAAAATCGCTCCCATACGTTGATTGAACGCCGTGTTTCTGGAGGTGAAAGTATATTATGGAAGATAACCTGGCGAGTTATTCCCGTGGCAGGGTGGAAGATTAACATTTATGTTATGGTGACCAGTTGTTTCGCCCAGGGTATATTAACCCTCAAACCACTTTCTTACCAAGAAGCGAGAAGTATCGTACACACAAATGTAACCAGCCAAGAAGCACCGTTATTGTCTCTCTTCTAACATCAAGTTATATTGAGCACACAAAATACAGATGCGTATGATATAGAAGATGTAAGAGTATCTTTTAATGCATGAAAGAAACGGACGCGACGAAAACACCCGAACGTGAAACCATTATTTCTTGCCCTTCTTCTTCTTCTTGCCTGGGGACGCCGGACTCCCAGGCTGATCATCAGCCTCGACCAAAACAGCATCGTCATCGCTTCCAGTTACTGAGGACGGTGCACCAGATGACTCGGGGGTCTTTGTTGCAGGGGTGGAGTTGCTGGTCGTAGTAGGAGTCGTGTCAGCTGGAGCTTCGGTATTTTGTGAAGGTGCGGTGGAAGTAGAGTCCTCGGCGTCCAATTCCTTCATGAATCCTTCCTTGATGCTGGCTCTCTTCTTTTCCCACCATTGTCGCTCCTCATCCAACTTGGCCTGCTGCTCTGCGATGCGCTCGCGGTAGAGGGTGTTGTTCATCATTTCATTGGCAGATTGGAAAATCGTTTGGCCCCAACCAGGTACATATGCGTTGGCCTATGTTCGAACCATTTAGTGACCACACCCTCAAGATGTCCGAAAGCAAAGCACAAGGAGAGAGTAACTAACCTCAGAGACAACATCGCGAACCTCATCCTCCATCTCCTTCTCCGCCCTCTGGAACCGTTGCCACAAATCATCACCCACACTACCACGCTGAAGCAGCACAGCTAAAGCTTGTTTCTGACTGCGCAGGGCCAAAACCCGTTTAATATCTTCCTCTGCACGTCTTAAGAGCGCAGCCTTAAGCACCGACTCGGGTACAGCGGGCGCCTTCTTCTCCTTGGAAGAGGTCGCAGGCGGGTCAATGTGAAGAAGGGAGAAGTAGATATCTCGTTGGAGATGAGCAGGGAACCATGCTTCTAGAGAGAATGCCTTTTCTATATGTCCGCGAGGGGCGTTGGTTAGTATACTGAATGAACGTGGCTTTTATGTAAAAGGTGCTGGACATACGGGCTTTGCGTTTGCGGTATAATGAGGAGAACGTTGCCAGGGAGCCGATCAGGACGCCTAGGTAGGCGAACGGCACGGCAAGACTGAGCCAGTTTACCATGGTGTTGTATAGGACAGATATGGTTGTACTGGAATAGCGATCGAATGGAATTTAAATGTCGGCGGGGAGTATTTAGGCTGGGGTCATAATATCGTCACTGGTTGTGGTGTAAAACCTTTGCAGCGCTGTCTGCAAATAATGTTGAAATTTAAAATTGCGCGCGACACCAAGCAGCACAATGTCGGAGTTGTATGAGGGAGGGAGAAACAATTTAATGTTCTCGCCGCAGGAAAGGGAAATCTGGTGAGGCGGTGATGATCGCACTCCGGGAAAGGACAGGCTGGTGTCTTGGCCGCGTCACATGTTCACTGCCATACAAGTATACGTTCAATTCTCCAGGGTCTATCAAACTCAACTCTAGTCACTGATGCTGATGCATTTTATCTACAAACTTGTCCACAAATTTTGAAACAGATGAGATGTTTTAAAGCATACATGCACGAGCTCACGTTCGCACAAAAGAAAACAAACCGGCCCTTAAAAATCCGTAGTACCAACCAAAAAAGAAACATACCGCAGGCTTTCAGAACAGCCATTTCGTAGATAATAAGCAAGATAAGAAATGTAAACAAGATAGGTATAATCTGAGAGTAGAAGATAAAAAGAGGATGAAAAGGAAAAAAACAAACAAAAAAGTCCTAGAGCCAGCATTGACTTCATTACACAAGTCCATTGACAAAGCACGCAAACACCCCTAATTCAACCCTATACCAAGCGAAGAGGAAAATAATGGGCAGGAAAGAAAGAAAATGGAGAAGGAGAGAGGGTGAGGGAGGGGGACCGAGGGGTGGAGGCAAGGAAAGAAGAGAGCATTAAGGGTTCTCTTTCTCTTGACGGGGGTAGCAATATGGTTATAGGTGTTCAAATGATGAACCTAATTGTTCCTTCGTCCTTTGACTGATAGGACCAATTTCCTGCATCACCTGCATGTCTTCGAGGATCTCATTAAATGAGTCACGAATGCCAGCGGCCACTTTGCTGCGGTTCCATTCACCACGCGTGCGCCACAGATAATCCATTAGGCTAGTGTTGATCTGCTCAAGTTGCTCCACCGAGCAACCACTGGTCCGCTGGGTGAGCTGCTCGTGCAGATTCTGGATGTACTCAGGGTCCACGATTAGCTTTGGTGAGTGGTCATCATCGTTCAGTATCGAATGGAGATTGACTGGAGGATGAGAAGACGGCTTCGTAGATTCATCGAAAAGAGGCACGGGTGGCTGTGTTTTAAGTTGTGACTGACTGCCATTCACATGGTATTCGGGTTGCGAGTCTGCGTTTCCGGGGAGAGACTCACGGGGTCTTGGTGACGGCTGGCTGCTGTCACCTTGCTGCGTGTCTGGTAGATGCTCTTCTAATCCCACCCGGTCTGGGTATTGGGTAAGGTCAGGGAAATCGTGCCTTATTGCTTGACCCGCTATGGGGCTTTGTGTATAGTTTGGACGGAGAGATGATTGATCCGACGATTTTTGGCCCGATGTTGTCTGCGTAGTGGAAGCTTCGTTGGCGTAATCGTGTGGCTGAGATCCCGGAGCCATTGGGGTCATCGGCCCCTTCTGTGAGAAGCTCGAAAGACCTGATTCGCGGCGTATTTGTTGGGAAGGCGCTGTATGGGAATACGGTGGTTTTGGCTGCGCAGATGGCCCAAATGAACTGCCCTGCGTGTCTCTTGTGCCTGAGTGGTCCTCTGAATTAGTCATGTAGACATCACCGTCCCCATCTGGTCTCGACTCATGTGAACCGTTGCTTGTCGGTCCATGGGCGCTCAGATCATTAAGATCTGAGCTTCCGCTTTGATGGTAGCCGTTGGTCAAGAAGCTTGCCGTTGATTGTCGTGTCGGCGTCACCGGTCTGGCCTGCTCCTTGGGAGCGAGGTCGGGGAACGTCTCGCCTAGTACCACAGGGCCACTCGACGGACCGGACTCAGTATTACCATGCGGTACATTATGGTTCGCCGTATGACCCAAAAAGCCTCCCTTTTCCGCTTCCTCGGCCCTCTTAGCCTTTTCAGCTGCGGCCTTCTCCCTTTCTAGTTCCCGAATGTAGACATTTTCGCATTCTGCGACGAGCTGCGGCTCGGCCTGCTCGATGGTGGAAATATCAACTTCAACGTTAGACAGAAGCTCGTTGGCTCTCAAGATTCTCTCTTGATCGCCAGTTTGTCGTGCATCTTTGGCTAGTCGCTTTATATCAGCTAGGAAGTCACTGGGCCGTTTATAGTATCCATTGGAGAGGCGCTTTTCGATGGTAACGATTTCCATATTGTAGAAGAATTTACCCGACACAGTTTCCCAGAGCCCCGGGACGCCGTGCTTGTCATAAGCCTTCTCGAATGGCCGGAAGGTAGTCCGCTGTTCAATCGGTAGATCGCTTGTGACGATGTTCGGATCCTCTTCTTCCCAGAGGTACCGGATCTGAGACTCATCGATCACACCGGTTCTGAACCGTTTGTACTTCTTGATCTGGTCCATGATAGGCTGGATCCTGATCTTCAAAAGATTCAGCGTTTGGTGATCTTTCTTTTTCTGAGCTTTTAGCTGCTCCTTGGTGAGTGGCATTGTGGGCTTTGGCGGAGGCGGAGGCGCAACCTCCAGGGTCTCGAGTACCCTCTTCTTACGGTTCTCAGGATCCGGAAAATGTGCTGGCGAGGTTTTGATGTACTCGACTACCTTACTGAAATACTCGTACCGTGCCTCATTTCCTGGTGCTTTCAAGTCGTAGAAGTTTCTCTTGGAAAACCCAAACATTTGCCGCAGCAACCCGGTGTCCGTTTCTTCTCCAGTTAGCTCCTGGACTCCGAGAAGCAAGACAGGATCAGTGGGAGGGATTGACCGCAGCAAACCCAAGAAAGTGGAGAGAACGGCTTGCCCAACGGTTTCGAACCAACTTTCTATGTTGGGAATGTAGATTACACTTGGCCTATGCCTCTTTACCTCTGCAAAGAGCTGTATGACAGCTGCTTCCGGGGACCGAGTCGAATCACTAAGGAGAGTCGGCAAATCGAACGATTGCACGTGCAATCCTTCAAAGTAATGCAGCATGGCAGCCGCCAAATACTGTTGACCCATGCCCATCAGTCCGCGAAGCAGCATTCTGGGCCTGAAAACTCGCGACCGGTCGAATTCCTGCTGCATCTGCTCACGTTGGAAGCTTCCCGCGCCCTCGGGCTCTTCAAATTGTGCTTCTTCCAGAGCAGTGAGCCGCTTTCTTTGTGGAAGAATTTCGGAGAGAAGGGCTCTAATGTCCGCCAGAGGATGACGTAGTAAGGGTTCGACTTCCTTGGGGAGCGGTGAGGCCCCGGATGAAGTGGACCTCTCTGATGATGGAACCATCTTCTTGATGGCGAGCATGAAGTCCTTCGGGGTGACATCGATGTTCTTCGGATCGATAAGCAGCTTCCTATCGGATTTGTAAATTTGGGGATATCTTCTTTGCACTGCGTTAAGGGCGGCTTCTGTGCAAAGAGCACGAAGGTCGGCTCCTCCATAGCCCTTGGTGATCTCAGCCAGCTCATCCTTTATATGGCCCGGAAGAGGTGGATCCCAGCCCTTGGTATGAATATCGAGAATAGCGCGTCGACCTTCGGCATTCGGCAAGGGGAAGTAGAACTCTCGATCAAAACGACCCGGACGGCGTAAAGCAGGGTCAATCGAATCAGGTCGATTGGTTGCACCAATAACAATGACCTGACCACGGCCATCCATACCATCCATCAACGCTAGCAGAGTAGAGACGATAGATGCATGGATCTGTTCCTGCTTGCTTGATCTCACAGGAGCCAGGCCTGGAGGTAGGCAAGTCAGTAATGTTACTAGGACCCGTTCTTCAGGTGTCGTTCACTTACCGTCAATTTCGTCGAAAAAGATAATGCTAGGCTGTGTTTTACGAGCTTCCTCGAATAGCAGTCGCAGCTGCCTTTCAGCCTCTCCTACCCATTTGCTTAGTGCATCAGCTCCTTTTCTCATATAGAATGTGACTTTACGACCCTCGGAGCTGACACTGTTCGCTAAGGCCCTGGCCAAAAGTGTTTTACCCGTTCCAGGAGGACCGTGGAAGAGAACTCCTCTAGGCGGCACGATGTGGAAACGTTGGAAGATCTCCGGGTATAGCAGAGGAAGGGACACCATTTCCTTCAACTGATCAATATGTCCCTGCAAGCCTCCAACACTATCGAAATTGACACTCATATCCACACCTAGTGGATCTGCATCCGCAAGCGCCTGCTTATCCTTGACTCTGCCCAGGTTTGCTGGTGTCCCTGAGAGACCCTGCGTAGCGTCGTGTGTTTGAGTCTGGCCGGGGAGAAGACCAGCGCCGTGTGGCCCAAGAGCGGATCCCACACCGGCGACGGAGCCACGCGGGTGATGCAACCCTTCATCATCGCTGCTATCACTGTCAACGCCTCCAGTCGCAGCAGGTGCTCCGGGCGGAGCCAGAATCGCAGCTGGGCCACCACCTCCGAAAGGCCCGTAAGTAGGGAATAGGGTGCGTTGCCAGCTACCGCCGCCGCCACCCCCGCGGCCACCACGGCGTGAGGGAGACTCATTGACTTCATTCTCGGCTTCCTCGATCGGTAGAATTAGGTCCGGCCGTATGATTCGATAATCCACATCTTTGCGGCTGCGCCGAGGTTTTTCATACACAATATCCGTCTGCAATCTTCTACGAGGTCGGCCACCCCTCAGATCCTCAAGTTCTTCTGCGAGCTCTTCTGCAATGTCACCTGCCGCTTCGGATTGCCCACGAGATCGAGACGCCCTCTTGCGAAGCCCAGGACGCCGTCCGGCGGTGCTGTCCTCTTCATCATCGCGTGCTTGACTGGCTTTACGGGGAGAGCCGTTGGATTTTCCGTTCTGGGATACCTCATCGTCATCGTTCGAGTCTTCCTCCTCGGGTTCAAAGTCGCTCTCCTCATCATTTGGTCGCTTGCGTTGAGAACTCTTCGGTTTCTTTCGGCTGGAGCGACGAGGCCCTGAGGGTTCCTCTTCATCTGGCTGCTCGGGCTCATCGATTTGCTGGCTTCTGTTTGGACGAGTTCTTCTCCGTGTTACTGGGCCCTCATCTTCGTCTTCATCCTCTTCGTGCTCAGCACCTTCGTTCTCAGACTCCGGAACAAATCCCTCGTCAGCTTCTGCCGCTCCTTGCTGGCCACCCCCAGCGGATATGGGCCCTTCTTCGAAGCTGGCCTGCGCACTTTCCATAATCTCGATCTGAGAGCCTTTGATTTCTGTGGTCTCTTCAATATACTCCTCTTGCTTCTCCTGAGTCTCTTCATCCTCTTCCATAACCGTAGGAACCTGCTTCGATGAGCGAGATCCGCGGCGATTTGGTCGTATTACTTCAGCCTCTGGACTATGTGTACCTCGTTCGACTGTTTCCACATGGCGACCTGAGTTCGTGAGCGCGTAAATGTCTTCCGACGCGCCCCGTGTACGTCGGGTGACTCGTCGGTTTCCTTGGTCCTGTTGTGGCTGTCGCTTCAAAGCATCACCCAATTTCAGCGTGACCACGGCAGTTTTGCGTTTCTTTGGTGACGCATCTTCTGCTTCATTGTCGTCCTCGATGCTACTTGAATCGGCTTCGTTATAAAGTGGTCGGTTCGTGGCCGCCCTTCGCGCGACTAGGCCTCTTGCATTCCTCTGAGCGTTGACATCAACTTCTTCCTCCGACTCTTCATAAGATAATTCCTCATCCTCACTGAAGAAATCATCATCGTCAGACACAATGTCATCGTCGGAACGGCGACGAGCTCTCTTCTTCGATGGCTTGGCCTTCTTCCTCGACTTGGAACGCGAGACAGAGCGGCGGGATGAGCGAGGGTGGTCGCTGTAGTCGTCATCGTCCGAATCGGACTTGTTGGCGATTTCTTCGATTGAGCGCTTCATACGAGCCATGGTATCGCGCCAAAAAGGCTTGAGGTTTGGATCTCTTTTGATGATCGCCATGTGAGCAAAAACGGAATGGTTTGAGACAAATTGCCATGTGATAGGTCATTGAAGACACGAGAAATTCGCGCCAGGGGAGGCTGATGGGGATGTAGGGATATCGATGGCACTCACCAAGGATTGAGTGAATGGAAAAGTAGAACGTATTGTCACGTTAAACAAAAAGTAAACAGACCCAAACAGACACTGCCATTCAGCACAAGACAATGCTATTGTTTCTCATGCAATCAGACAAAGACCTAAGCTCCCTTGCAGACACGATACATCAATGTTGGGGGAACGATGTGCCGCCCGTGGACAAGAAACGGTTATATATACCACGGGGCTACGGCGAAGCGCAAAGCGCAGGGCCCCGGGAGAGAGAAATCGCAGTGAATCTCACGACAAAGGCCGATACGGGAAGGAAAGAGCCGATCGCATCCAGTGAGTGAAAAACAGGAGATGGCGCACAAGAATCAAAAACGAGCGAAAAACGAAACGGTCAAATGGGCCAAAATCCACGCTGCCACACAAGTAACAAACATCGAATAGACAGGCGTGGGACAAGAAGATCGAAGGGCGGAAAGATTCGCGCACGCCTTTTGCCTGGCCTTCTCCAGCCACAGCTGGCCGTCCGGCTAGTCCTGCCATTCCCGGGGTCACGAGCCACAGACTCGCGCCGCAGCTAGTCCTCCTTTGGGGTTAGCGCTCCGGTGCACGTGCCTTCATCCGCGTCATTTTGCCCATTTTGCTCCACGGCAGCAGCAAACACTACTCCGTACCGTCGATTTTCCGTTGGTGTAAAAACACAACAGCTCAACCCTTTCATCATCCTCCCTTTGCCGCACCATCACTCTCTCTTCCCACCCACGTAGAGCCCACTAGAAACCATCTGTAAGCCTAGTCACAATAGAGCTCCAAGCTTCGATGCGCAGATTCGGTCAATATCGACCGCTCTCCGACCGGATTTCGCCGTAGTCCAGGGCGCAAAACCGAGGTGCCAAAAGATGGAAGAAGGAAGGAATAAGTCGGTCAGGAACCTCGACCTTTCCCCAGGTCCTCGAAGCTTATCGTCCTTAGGCTCCTCCCCGCCTGTCCATCATGATTTAATGCAGAGCCGCTTGCCTAATGCGGCTTTAGCGACTACTCTGTCATGTGATCACTGAGTCATCGATCCTTCTTCCATCCACGACTCAGTTTGACTTGTATATATATATATATACACCCCGGAGAACCCGAATCAATACACCACCTTTAATCTCAGTCCTAAAACTTGACCAGACAATACCTATTTCCCCACCCAATATGTTTCGCCGGCTGCCATTAACCCGTTCCCCGCGATCCTGTTTCGTCTTTACTGCGTCCCCATCTCGCAGACCATTTAGCACCACTGGGACCAACTTGAACACCAACGAATCCAGTTCGTTCAAAGAAGGGGTAAGTGCTTCCTAGCTTTTGTTGTCGTCATTGTTGTAAGTTAAGTCATGGACCCATTAAGGCAAGGTCTCCGTAAACAAAGACACTTTCATATTACCTTCAAGTTTGGAAGGCCAAAGAACCATATCCCAAAAAAGGCTAACTCATACCAGGTATCTCGGTACAAACTCTTCGCAAGTCCGTTTGCCAAGGTCTTCTTGGGAGCCATTTTCACCTACCAAGTGATTTACTGGACATGGCTGAAGCTTGAAATGGATGAGTCGAAATATATCAAGAATCGTATGTGCTTTTTGAATTTTCCTATTGTTTTTCTGTTCTTTGCTTCCCGCATTGTTCCTAACAATTCTTCGCAGAAGAAGTGGCGACTCTGGAGAAGCAGGCTAGGGAGCTGACGGGCACTCAAAAATAAGGGATTTTCATCTTATCCTACGCGAACATTGTATTGTATATACCCCGTATGTCAATGTAAGATCTGACGTTACTTTCATATCATTTAGAGCTAGTTTGGTAGGCTCAATATGTATGTACGGTATTTTTTAAGAGGATTCTATATATCCATTAGGCCGAGGCTGGCGCTCACTCCCACAATTGCCACAGAAGCTATGAGGACAATATAAGCATTGAGCGGTATAAGACCAAGAAAACGGACCCTGCATACACTGACACTGTTCTTGGGTTAGCCTATCTTTCGTCTCCAAAACCAACTGATCTGGAATGACTTACGCAGTAGACGAGGTTCCCATAATGGGATTGAATGGCATCATCGGTCTTATATCTTTTCTCCATAGCCGGAATATCTGCCCGAACGTAGTAGTCTGACGACGGTTGTGGGGCGGAAAATTTGCGTTTTCGTAAGTTCGTCTGGTCGGAAAGAGAGTTAAACATAGGAAAATTGTTTTCGAAAGGAGTGTTCACTTGGCGAAGTGAAAGATTATGTACTTGTTCTGGGGCCGCCATGGGGGTTTCATCCCGTGGGTTCTCGCCCTCAGAGTTACAGACACTGCCGACAGTCTCATCGTCGCTCACATCATCTGCTGGAGGCTCGCCATCTCCATCTTCGTGCGTTCCGATTCGTTCCTTTCCTTCGCTGCGTTCTCGGCCCTTGGTCAGATGCCCCGAAGGGAGGAGCCAATCCTCGATCCGCTCGCCATTTTTGAAGTGCTCAGAATCTATGTGATTGAAGCGCTCATTCCACGCGGCAAGGCCCTGGCCCTTTAGTGGGATAATGTCGCGACAGAAGCCGCACCAGAATTGCGACTGTCCGTGCGGTCCGATGCTGTTTTTGGCCAGTGCAGTCTGCACCTCATTATCTTCTGCATGGTGATGCTTTTTCAGGTGACGGGTATATTCTCCTTGGTCGTAGAATAGGCGAGCACAAGATCTATCCCCTTGCGTAGCATCGGGAAGGGTGCAGCGCCAACTCTGCAAGGGAAAATGCTGGGAGTTCTCGTGTCGTTTCCAGTCAGCTTTGCTACCGAAGGTCTTGCTGCATTTTTCAAATGTGCAACCGTACGGTCGCTCATGGCGCTTCTTATGTTTCCTGGAAGTTGAAATGTTAGGACTTTATTCCAGATAAAAGCGACGTATGTTCACCCACTTCATTTCGCAGCGCAAACGCGTGCGCTTTGTGCAGAATTCACATTGTATCCAGCCTTTTTTGTCGGACTTACTGTCAGGCACCGCCTGCGAAGCAGCCTGACTAGGTTCTGAGTTCCCGGACACCTGGTCTAAAGCTGCAGATAAAATCTTTTGCATCATCTCCCGCTTCTGATCGGACAGTCCGTCATCCCGCTTAAGTGTCTTTACTTTGTCGCCCATATGGTGACTATGTCTGCGCTGGCTGTTACCGCTATCATTGCTACTGCTGTTCATCATTCTTGCCATGACGTTGACCATGTTAGTAGCCATCTCGGATACCATGTTTTCCATACTATCAGGTTGGGAGTGTCCTAGCCGAGAAGAAGTAGAAGGCTCTAGGTCCGTGGTTGAGCTCAGATTGAGGGTCGTCAGGGCCGGTAGTTCAAGGCGCTGTGTAGTATCTCTTGCAGGGAGCCTTGGTGTACTATCCAAGGTAGAATATCTCCGTTGAGTCTGGGGGTCCTTAATTGGTTGAGGGCCTGACTCATTAGATGGCCGAAAGACAGGCGTATCTGGAGACCGCAAGCTGTAAAGGTCCTGACCGGAACCCCTTCTGACATATTCTGATTCAGAAGCAGCAACCGTGACCTCATCCGAGAAGCGGTCGGTAAAAGATGAAGGCTCAATTCGTGGCTTCACATAAGACTCATACCAATCATGCGACCTGGACGAGCTTAATGCTTGCTTTTTCTGACGCATTCATAGACAACTTACCTTTTCAGCAGTTCATTGGTATCCTCGTCATTGTGCATCCGGGAGAGATGCTGACGGAAGTTGTCCAACCGGGGCCATTCTTTACCTCGGCGTGGACAATTACGCCCAAAACACATGTACAACACTTTGGGCCCGCGCTCTGGTTCCTGTTTGTGGACGCACTTCTTATGTCGTGCAAGGTCATTGATGGTGCCGAAGCCTTCCTTCCGCGTACAACCGGGCTCGTCGCATTTGAACAGCTTTCTGTGTCTCGCTTCATGCTTCCTGCTGCTAGTCAACTTCATGGCTCTTCTGTATAGTAATTTTGGTAAAACATGCTTGAAGAGAGGAAGCATACCTCTTGTCGGATGGACACTTGCCCGTCCAAGGGCAGTTGGGGTAATCACATGTAATCACATCATGACACATTAAAGATGGTGATTCTGCTATCTCTAGCGCATCGACAACTGTGTCACCACATTGGGATGGACCGAGGTCCAGCATTGACGCTCGATCTTGTTCATGTTCATGCGGCGCCAAGAATGGGCTGCTGACGGAATCAACCGCGTAAGACGACGTGGTGACTGAACGCGTGGTACAGCTGCGACTGCAGTATCCCGAATCCGAGGGGTGGAAGCCGTTATAATGGCTGTCGCTCTCGGAAGTTGCGCTGTACTGTCCCGTCGAATTTTTGCGGCCACCCTCAGGCGTTTGCTGGAGCTTATTCGCGTTAGGAAACCCCCATGCCGACGTGTTCACCGGCACACCCGTTACTTGAAGCGGGTTCCACGCATCTTGATTGCTCGTTAACCGCGGGTGATGGTACTGAGAAACGTCCAAGCTGGGTTGAGGCGGTGGTGACGATGTTTGCTGGTGATGTGGTGGCCATTGGTTGAGCATAGATAGATGGCTGTGCGGGATTATTGCGGAGTCGGGACCGAACTGCAGGCCCAGAAAAGATGCTGGATCGCCTAGAGCGTATTCAGAGGTTACAAACCCATCCGATGAGAACTCTAGCTGCGGTGACGTTGGTGCGACCTGCCGGTCCAGCATGCCTTGGAGGATATCCGCCGAGTTGTCCCAAGTCAGTCTTTTGGGGTTAGGCTCCTAAGGCATAGTTAGTTCACTGGTCATATATTTCCCTGACAGTTGACAATTGAGGTAGGACTGAACGAGGCCGGACGACAGTCACATACACTCATAGCTGCCAAGTCGGCTGTCTAAAATGACCTTCCCGATAATCGTCTCCACGTCTAGGATGTATTGACAAGCCAAAGTAGTGGGGGATGATGCGTCAGGATAGCGCGTGAGTTGAGTAGCAGAGTGATTTATATAAATGTTTAAAGCGCTCACAGGCCATGGGTCTAATGTGACTTCTTTTAGGCACCATCCGTAGTCAAAATGGTCTTCTTGTAGAAATGATGATAGTTGAGACCAGACCAAACATAGTCAAAAAGGGAAGCCGATGAGAAAGTCGGGCAGTGAGGCTGAGTAAGTTCTGAGATGAAACATAGACTGGGATGGGACCGTGAAGAAGATCCGTTTTTAAATAGAACAAGGTTAATTAACACACTCCCTATATATAATTAATAAAAGAAACGACAAGGGAAGACGAGAGTGAGCGCTAATGTCAACGGCAGAAAAGAAGGGAAAGGATAGACGATGTGATCGACGGGCCGGTGGTGGACACTAACTAAGTCCATCGCCAAACCCCACGCGATAACGTGTTCAAACTTCAGAGAGAAAAGGGAAAGAAAGATTTCCACATTGACAGGACAGGAGAGAGGAGAAGGAGGGGGGGGGGGAAGAAAAACCCAAGAGTACGTACTGTCTGTGCATCCATACGAAGGGGCCAATCAGTGGGAGGTGGACTGCAGAGTCCATTAAAGCTGAGAAGTACACAGTATTGGAGGAATGGGGGATTGAGGATCTTCCAAAGAATGAAAGTTGATTGATTCTGTACTATTCTTGTTTGGGGGTTGAAGGGGAGATGAGAGCTGAGGAGGGGAAATTAACGTGACCGCTCTCAACCTTTCATTAAGATCTGTCATACATCGACGACAGAAAACAGAATTTTACTGATTCATTTCTTTTTTACTTTTTCCTTTTTTCTGAATGCATGCGTTCAGGTCGCATGTATGTACATACATATTGCTTTCATTCAGCTGCCATCTCACCATCCCCTTCCTTTCTTCCCAGATCAATGCCGTCAGATATGGCTCCAGGTACATAAAAAAAAAAAAAAAGGGAGAGAGAGAGAGAGAGAGAGAATGTATGTACATACAGGCTCCTAGCATGCAGTAGCTCATTGCAGAACAAGCTCTGTCGAGCTACCCCTGGATAGTCGGATCGGACGAGTAGAATGTGATTAGATTAGATAGAGAGGCATTACAGCCTCATAATGCCCAAGGTATGGATGTACCTATACGTAGGACCCTATCTCCATAGCAGTATGGACTATGGAGCATACAACTTCATTGTCCAAATGAGGGGGGGAAAGGGCGAAGACCCTTGGGCTTCCCACCGTCGATCTCCACATCGGGAATTGAGTCCCCGGGATTCGTCAGCTGAAACGAATGAGGTTCTTGACTAATGGCAGGTAAGCTACTTACTTAGTTCGGAATTCTCTTAAGAGAACGAAGGATGGAATGTAAGGGGGCTCCATGGCACGCGTGGTATGTGGTCCGTGATTGGCAATCGAAGGAAAATGAGAAGGACTCCATCGGCATCATGACAACCAGCATGAGAACCAATAACATAGGGACAACAGCGTGGCTGTGCCTGTAAGGATTACAAAGTTCCCTCAAAAAGACTTTATCATGCGAGAAAAAGAATTTTGAATTTTTTGATAATTAATAATTTATTTTCTTCTCGGAAAAGGGACATCGGCACCACATACCGACCACCACTACTCCTAGTACTACTGTTATACTTGCTAATCTGGGCTAATATACAAAGTACGAATCTCATTATTGCTGATTATTATGATTACTCCTGCACATCACTCCAGCTACCACCTAATCTTATTTACTAGTCGACGGTCTCATTGGATCTGCATTCCCACCCGATATCGTGGAAATCGTATGTTATCAGCCTAGACCCTGAATCCAAAATCTATGGGGAATTCGTCCTTGTGATTGGCTGCCTCGGAAAGCTGGACAGAATTCATTCCATCCATTGAGTGTATCCCTGGCTGGGATCTGTAGTCGTAGTATGGACATACTCCTCCTAGTTGAACGACTCAAAGATCACGCAGATAAGCAATGTCCGAGGAGTTGCGTCTGCCATCCCCTCATCCAGGACCTCCACCTCTACCTCCACCTCACTGTCAAAGCCAACCTTGTCGTCTTCGCATCGCCCAGAAGGTTTGGTGTCGAGAAAAAAAAAAAAAACCTTAGCGGACGAACTCCCCCAAAGTATTCCGTCAACTGAAAAGTCAACCCCCATCCCACTTTGTCGATCCCCTTCAAACTCGTGTTTATCTTATTTTATTTTTAAGTTCCACTCTCTCCTCCTGAATTCTTTTTGTCGTTTGACTTCTCATCCACTTTTTTATTATTTTATTTTATTTTATTTTATTCTTTTTCTTTTTCTTTTTTTTTTGGCCTTCCGCGGAAGCCCAAGTCATCCATCGTGAAGGTCTCCCTGTTCTGCAATATTACGGTTACTCATTACTATTTATAATCAAAATAAAATAAAATAAAATAACAGGGGATGTGCCGCTCGCCGGGAACTTGTGAGTGCATCCGGTCGTGTGATGTCTCATTTCTTTTTTTCCCTTCTCAGGTTGACAGATTGCCAGTTGAGATTCCCTCGCTGGTCAACCTCCCTCGAACTCTGCACCTAGTGGCCTAGTTGCAAGATTCCCCGTTCTTCGTGCTTTTCTCTCTGGGCCAGGTGCATGGCCTCCTTGTCCAATCATCATCCGTTGAGCAACTGTCCCTTTCGGGATTTCCATCGAGCGAGTGGACTACTACTTCCTCCTACTACTAGTCCTGAGGTAGGGTGTACATACATATACGTAGAGAGATCCTCATTTCTCATACGAGGTCCCTCTTTCCTACATATCGCGTCGAAGAAATCGTTAGTCACATCCACCGCGTCGGTAGTTTTAACGTCTATCATTCGTGGGCCCAAAATGTCTGTAAGCACCAAAAAAATCATAAAACTTAAAAATATTCTCCAAGGGAAAAGAAAGAGAGCAGGGAAATTAAGAAAAAAAAAAGCAAAAATGAAAAAAAGTAATTGTCACTTGACGCGCATGCTATACTACGCCAAGACATGACCATCGAGTAAATCATCTAGTATTGGTTATGGGTATATCAATGCAGATCAAGTGTCTCCAGAGATCCAAAAAGAAAATCATCACCCATATAAGTGTGGCCAATACCCAGGGGTGCTGGAAAAAAAAAAGGTGATGGAATCTTCAGGAATAAAACCGTTTCAGATCAGATTATAGAAAATTTCCTTCACGATCTGCCAAACTAGTGCGCTAGGGTATCATATACAAAAAGAGTCAAATAAATGTGATGGGGCAGACGGTTACGGCCCGGTCCAGTATAGATCGAGTGGTAAACCGGTTTACTATAGTTGGTTTGGGTAGGCCCCGGGCGCAGTGAATGGCATGGTGGGTGCCACGGCCCCTTGGCAGACATAGCTATTCTCCCCCGTGGATGACATGTACCGGGGGTCATAGGTCGGCTGCATCTCCGTGGGAGACATGGAGAAATTATACGATTCTTGTAATACGCTCATGTCTTGATTGGAGACCCGAGGACGCGGCCCGGCATTGAAAGGGGGAGGATATGTCACTGAGTTCTGGTGCATAGATATGAGCTGCGACTGGTCTATGACCCCCCCTGGCTGTAGTCCCACCTGCACACTATACTCGTCGTACGCGTCCATCGGCTCAGGCTCGGCGGATATGAACGCGCCTGACATGGTGGTAAAGTGGGGAACGCCGGTGGAGCTGAAAGGGACCTCAAGCCCGTCGGATTGCCCAACGTCATGACCTGGGTATGGTGCCTGCGTGTAGCCTATGGGCATGTCTGCCCTAGCTTGGTCCCCGTTCAGATTGGGCGCAAAATTGGTGGTTTCACGCGAGATCGACTCTGGCTCGGAGCCGAGATCGCCCTTGCCAGGAGAACCTGGTCCCAGGTTGGACGACAGATCCCGTTCGTTGACGAGAGCTAACACGGGCATCGCGATCTGCTCCATGTGTTTGGCCAAATGCACCGTAAGCTTTTTCCAACTGCTGCAGACGTTACCACAGAACCGGCACGGCTCATCCTTGGGCCCCTTCGGATTGTCATGTCGACATTGCTCCACAAGGTTCCAGAGCTGCTCAATCTCGCGCTCGCGCTGGATCTCTGCCATCATTTCGGGTGAATTCGGATCTACCGGATGTTTGGATAGTCCCTTGGCTTTCGTTTTCTTTACCTTGGGCTCTGGCATCTTGTGCTCGCGGACGAGATGCTGTACAAAGTTATCCTTTCGGAAACAAGTATGGTTGCAATCGGGCTCCGAACAGGTCCACCACTCTAGTTGTCTATGCCGTTCGCTCTCATGTCGGACCCAATCAGCCTTTCGTTTGAATGATTTGGGTTCGCTACAATGGGCAAAAGTACAGGTGAATGGCTGCACATCTTCATGGACATGCTTGGTCCAATCCGATGGCTTTTGAAACTTCTTCACCTGGAAGCATATCGGGCATTCAAACTCCGCTGGAAGCCGTTTGACTGGCGGCAAAGGGACCCCCGGAGGGAACTGTGCCGCAGTGACAGCACTTTCTCCGAGGGCTGGGGAATCGTCGCTTGCCTCACCATGCCCAGGGATTTGAAATTGAGTATGGGGGGCTTCTGAGTCCTGCGGGCCTGCACGAGGTGTCAACAGCAGGGCTTCGCCGCCCTGCGCAAAGCAAAATTTGCCCGAAGCACAGCCCTTCTGGGTAACCGCACAGGTATGGGTGAATTTGTTTTCCACCAACTTTTTGTAGCGGCGGAGTTGCTCGTTGGCAAAGCGTTCAAGTAGTGCCGGCTGAAGTCGGGGATTTAATTGAGCGATCTGAGTCCTGAACCCTTCCAATGTAGGCACGGGGAGGCGTGATTGAACAGAAAGATCCATCACTAATCCTCTCTCATCAGGCGTATTATCGTCGTTCTCATCACTGTCACCGGTGCCTTGCCCTAGTCGAGTTTGGTTTGGTGGGGCGCTGCGAGGTTCTGGCTGTAAGTGTGAATATGCGATATTAGCAACCGGTGGTCCACCATGGCTTGTCATTAGGTCGATGAGCCCAGGTGTTGACGGTCTCGGTATTTCACTTCTGCTTCGTCCACGGACCTTGAGCGAAGGCCAAGGGTTGCTTGTGGAGCTTGGGGATGCCGCCCGAAGGGTATCCTTCCCACCAATGGCGGCCATTTGCCCGGCTATGGCAATAACGGCACCTCCAGTGCTCAAACTAGGCGACCTAGGTGAAAGACCAAGGCTTAGTTTGCGATGTGGGAAACTGTTCTTCCTTTGATGGGAGCTTTTATTTTCGTCACCCTTGCTCTGGTCATCAGAGCCAGGTAGTGAGATAGAGAGATCAGACAGATGCCGCTTGAGATTGTTAGGTGGTTTGAGATTGTTGGACGATTTCCTGTGCAACAACTTGCGGAGACTGCTCCGCCTCTCGTGTTTCCTACTTTTGTCGTTGCTGATAGACAAATTTTCGAAGGAACCCCCCGCACCGACGAGACTGTTGATATCGGCGTCACGGGTGCCCCAAGTCGCCGCGCGCGAAACATTGTCCAAGTCCCTCACACGTCTCTCATACTCGACCATAGCTGCAGTTGAGCTTGCAGGCTGCGTACGGGCCATGTCCGGAGAAGGGACCGGAACGAGATCTCGCCAGGGAGGTCGTCCCAGGAACTGATGAGGCGACGGTTCTTCACCTTCAGGACTAGATTGTTCCAGACTATGCGGCATTTCCTGTTCTCCCAGAGCCCATCTCGCCTCGTTCACACTGGCAGCCGGGGTTTCCGAGCCGGTTCCCTCGATTGCTGATTCATGATCACTGTATTCCTCTTCGCTGTTCTCAGTGACGAGTACGCCTGGTCCAGGGATGAGAGCAACTTTCAAGTTGAAGTAATCTTGCTGGAGCGAAGGGTCGCCAGCACTTTTCGCTCTGCGTCGGTTACCTGTGTGCTTGCGGCCCCTGTGTGGGGTTGGGTCATCGCCATTCTCACTATTCGCCACACTGACTGAGGCCGACCAAGATCGAATATCTTCATTCTTCTCGTCCAACTGTCGCCGCAGTTCGAGCTCATTCGGGCTTGGCACGTAAACATTTTCTCGAGACGTGGGCTCCACACCAGCATGGCCAGTAGCCACATTTGGAATCCAAGATCCATCATGTTTTCGCGAGACAGATTGGACAGATCCAAGATATCCGCCATTGTCCACCCCTGCATCCTCGTCGGATTCGCTAGATGGCCCGCCGGGGGAAAGGTGTGTTGAAGAATGACTTGGTCGCCGCATATCTCTGACCGGCGAATCACCCCGGGAAAAACTTTCAATTTTGACAATTGGGCTTCTGGCCCTGGGAGAGCCAAGGTCCCCGGGCACATCCAGACGTTCATCCGGGGGGCAAGTAATCAAAGTGAGCGCCTGCGGTTGGTTCTGCAAGTTAACAGAACCAGGCTGACTCTTGATACTGGTCGTCTCAGAAGAGAGACTTGATTTATTGGTCAGATTAGGAGTAAGTAGTTGAGAGGGAGCCATGTTCATCTGTGCAGAGTTCAACTCGTTCGGGTCTAATGCAGTGCTGCGAATGCCTGGATGTAAACCTCCGTCATGCTGCCAACTATTCGAGTCTGGGGTTAGGTCTGTACTGAAGGCTGCCGACAGGTAATCGGCGGTTGGCGACGTATGGACGCTCATCTCACTGGAGAGGTCGTCCGCGGGGCTGAGATATTCAGAATAAGAAGCTGGGTGTACCTCATCTCGGGGCGAGTCACTGTGCACATGGGAACCTATAGGGGAAGATGAAGCATCGCGCGTGCCATGATCTTCGCCCCTCACGGGGGTTAGTCTGATTGCAGATGATCTGAAAGATGCTACCTCGGGATCTAGCTGGGTCGAGAGATAAGGATCGGGAAAGGAAGCGTCTTTTAGTTTTGTGGGGTTGGGCGAGTCGTTTGGGACGAAATGAGGTGATAGTGTCGACATGGTTGTGGGTAAGCCAAATATCCGATGCCTCGTTTTCGCGTGAACCGACACAAAATCAAAGGTGTAAGGGACGTTGCAGTCTTGTCCTCTCTTCCGGATTGCTTTGCTAACGTGCGCGCGCTTCCTCTAGCTAGTACAGTAGGGCTCACTGAGATGGAAAGCAGAGTTGAGGACGCATGTCTAGAAAGCCATCGATGAGCAAAGCGGCGGTTTATGCAATCATAAAGCAGGTAAGCCAATAAGATATATTGAGAATATAGAAGTAACAGAAATAGAATCCGTAAACAGCAGCCACTTTAGATTAGACCACCGCAGGAATCATTCTGCGGGCGTTCTTGATCGCAATTCAGCTTGTTTTCAACCAATGACGTAGACTGACTTTCAGCAACGGGCGAGGGGGAAAGGTGAAAATGAATGAGGTTGAGAATAATATCGACGGGAGGAACAGAAATGACCGTGGATTCAAAGTTTGGGATGAGCTAATGGCAGTGGGGAGCAGAAATTAAGGGAAAAAAGGGGGGGTGAGGGGGGGGGGGGAGGTTTTAAGCGTAACGGCGCCTTGTAGGGCAGATTGACGCAAAGGTTGGTTGAGGATAATGGTAAAAGTCTTGGCTACCTATACAGATACGACACAGAAGGAGGGGTAAGCACGAGCCAAATCAAGGAGAAATAGAGTGGGAAATTCCCCGTGGTATTGCGCAAGAATTAATCCGAAGAAGAAAAGGATGGAGGAACGAAGAGGAAGAGGAAGAGGAAGAGGAAGAAGAAGAATTGGGAAAAGATGCTTTGCGGCTGAGATGAGGACTGAGCCACAAATGAACAAGGAAACAAACAGTAAGAAGAGAGAAGAGGGCACGTCATGTGTTCTTTTATCGAAGAGCCTCTTGAGAGATTGTAACGTGATTGCAAGGCTGTTTTGTTTAATGAGGCTCATTCAAATAAAACATAACAAGCAGAATTGATCTCCATATAATAACTTATTTTGCTATTAGAACAGGAAAGATCACATTTTTTTCGTCTGCTTAAGAAGAGAGAGACGGAGACATGCATCTCAAGCCATTTCATTTCTCAAGAAATTAATTTTACAGGATGGAGTCATTTACTGCATGTTCAACAGGCGCCGGTGTTAAGAAAGTGTGGGCGCGTGGCTGGCCAGTGAGAAGGAAGTGGGGTTCTCATTAGGCGGATTACGTCCATTCAGGAAGAGGGAGGATTATCCTTATCTGCACGGCTTTTCTTTTCCTTTTTACCGTAGCTTTTCTTTTTTTTTTAAAAAAAAATAAATGAAAGAGAGAGAGGGGAAGAAAAGGAAAAAAAAAGAAAAATAAATGAATGACGAACGGAACCATTCGGTTTTCACCACGAATCAACAAACAGGATGCCACCACTAGCAATGGATCATCAGTAATTAAAATGAGCATGAAATCTTGGTGCTGTGGCCCGATGCGAGGAAAAGAGAGGGTCAAGCCCCCGGCCCCGTTTAGTGTTCTATATTCAGTACCCGTAGGATGCTGATCCTTGAGAAAGGTCATTCCGCAATCAAGATACGAAGGAAGAAGGGAATAAAAAAGGGAATCTTCATCGGGGCGGACCCGATGTATGTACTCCTACCCATTTACATCTATGTCTGATGCGTTTGCATCTCACAATCAATTTACCCTTCTCTATGAAAGGAGAGAAGGGTAATAAAAAAAAAAAGTAAAAATTAAAAAAAATAATCAGTTAGTTCTTTTAAATGTGTTGGATATCATGAACCACAGACCGGTCAGTTATGGTTCCAAAAGTATCTTTTTGGTCCACTAAAAAAAATGCTAAATCTCCACTCATGTTGCTCTGTTTCTCCCCCACAACACGGGCGGACAGGAACCGGACACCGATTGAAGAACCCTTGTTCAGTGAACGGCCCTCTGTAAGGTCAACCTGAATAGAGTGATGATTGTTGTTGCAGGCATTTCTGGTTGCGAAACGACTGCGCCACGATTGACTTACCTGGATGCCAGATGCCTATTAGAAGCATCTTAACCAGAGTAGCCCTGAGTCTGAAGGGTACTCAGTACATCGATCATCGATCCTCGATCCATATAGACCAATTATGCTCGGCGCATCGTATTGGTTTGGGTTAGTCAGACCTGCCTGAGGCTGTGCACGATGTTTCGGTCCAGCCCAGACTGCTGCGCGCGAGAATGCGACTTGGGAGGTCGGAACAAGCTTTAAAAACTAAGTCGGATATTTTCTGCTCTCCCTCCTGGCCTAGTCATGCGTGGCTGTGCTCTCTCTCTTCACCATCCCCCCTTCCTCCCCCTCTGATTGTAGTCCATAGCGGTTAGGGCGATCTCGACGCCGGACGGTAGGGAACTAAATGCACAGTCAGTCCGATATCGCTGACCCTCGGCATCACGGCAATATACTATAGTCTCGATTAAAAATAGATACAAAGGTAATCGGAAGTGAAGGAAGGGACTGCAGATCATTTTCGTCAACTGACATCACATACATTAGAAATGTGTCATCATCCCGATGAGCATACATCATAACAAATAATACACACCATGAAAAACCGTAACACTGCACCATGCAGAGCGTAAGTGAAAAGAAGGCGTAAAAGTAAAAGAGAATGAAAGAAAGGCAGAAGGAAAGGAGTACAATACTAAAGAAATGAAGAAAACGACACGCTCAAACTCCCACCAAATGCTATACGAATAGATAGAAAAGAAAGGTAACAGCGTGAAACAGAAAGAGGGCAAACAAAGAGAAATTTAGAAGAATGGCAAGGGTGCTTCTGTTCTCGAGCTTAGCTGCCCTATAATGGAACAGAAGTATATTGTCGCAAACAAGTGAACAAACCAAAAACACCGCGCTCAGATCATAATCAATACAATCCTTTCCCAGAAATGTAACTCAAGGTTTTCATGTACAGCTAACAGCTGACCGGTCTATGATGCTTAGCCTTGATACCCCCAGCAGCTCTCACGCCTTCCAATGTACCCTACTCACTCTACAGGGTATCGAAGCTTTCTTTACCTCGCCTGGGTGAGCTGGGCTTTCCGTCGGAACGTGTAGAGCCTCTCGACTCGCTTCGAGGCCTTTCTTCTCCACCCACTAGGGAGTCCGTGGATCGCCTTGCCAGCTCTTGGCGTCGAGCCATAACCACAGGGGAGTCGGAGTATAAAACACTGCCTTGAGTATAAGTACAGGAGAGGGCTTTCTCCTCGTCTTCTGCGAAATCTTCATGCGCTGCCTCCCGAATGATGCGAGGGAAAGTCCGCAGAATGACGTGACGAGTAGGATCCTCCTTGGAGCCGACACAGCCTTCTTTCGGGGTTCCATATTCCTCCCAGATCTCATTCGAGGTGCCCTCCGAGTCGGGCGCTGGGAAAGAGGCCATTATCAGTTCCCTTTCGACACGAGCAAGTCTCCACGTCTCGGCGGCCAACTTGACAATCTTCCGTACGCTTGTATGAAGGGTGTCCATGTGTTTGGGGTCGGCGAAGTGCTTGAGGTGGTCGATGATCTCGTCGACGATCACAGCGGCCACAACGTTGATCGACTGCTTGGCATCGGAAGTCGTGTACGCAGCTTTCAGCGTCTGCTGCCTCCAGAAGGCTTCACGTCTCACAGACTTGCGTCGAATGTCCATCGAGAGCATCTGGAAGAAGGTGTCCGCTTTACCGTACCTCTTGCCCAAGGTGAAAAGGAACGGATGGAAGATTCGGTAAGTCAAAGTCTTCGAGATGATATGTTGAACGTATGCGGAGCGCAGTTCACGCGATGCCGGGGTATTATCAAGGAAGGATGGTAGCTCCTGAGGTATCTTGGACAGTACATCCTTGGGAGGATCGATTGGAAGGTACGCAAAGTGCTCCTTAGACAAGGAAACAATAAGACGAGAAAGCTGGCCGAAGCAGTCCAAACTAGATTATAGAATTCTTATCAGAGCAGGTACAATTGATAGCATTATTGACATCTCATAATCTTCGTCACCATCGTGATCATAATTCTATAGGGAAAATCGAAAAGGACAAAAGAAAACAAATGAACGTGGCACAATTCTGGCCAGAACGGTAAAAAAAAGAGTATCACAGAAGACAGTCTGGAAGATTAAGATGACAAAAGGAAATTTTTGAAAGACAGTCAAGTACTAAAACACATTCTCAATGCACTAGGTCACACTTACAAGAATGGATCACCCTTCGTGCTCTTGAGGTCAGTGGCTTCTCCAAGGCTGTGAAGGGTCTTTCTCAACCTATCGCAGTCTTTGCCCAAATTATCAATGGTGAGGCGCATGCCGTCAGATGCTGCCTGTAGTTGTTGCTCCTTGACAACATTATCCTCTTCCACCTTCTGCTTTTCGCGCTCACAGTGGGAGAGTTCATCGCACTTGTCCGTGATGCGCTGCTCCAATTCGCCCCTCTCATCGGCCCAGCGCCTCTCCATGTCGGCCACATGGTCCGCATGGGTGTTGTTGAGGAGTTCAATTTCATTGGCATGTTGCACACGAGTCTCCTCGAGTTCCTTGTGCTTGTTCTCGAGATCGGTCTTGGTGGACTCTAATTCGTTCACCTTGTCATCGAAGTTCGACTGCAATGTGTCGTGTGCTTCTTGCATCTGTCGCTTCTGATCTTCATAATCATTCTTCATTGCTTCTTGCTGGTCAAGCAACTCTTTCTCGCGAGCAGCCAAAGCTTCCGCTGCTGCTTTTTCATCTTCGGCCTTGATCTCTTCGAAGGATTCGGTCATTTCCCGTTTCTGAGTCTCAAGAGCGTCCACCTTCTCTTGTTCGCGCCTCTCACATTCCTTCTCATGAGCCTCTTGGGCATCTTTCATGTTGGTGTTAAGTGTCCTGACTTCCTCTTCGAGGTCATGTTTGTTCTGTGTCAGCTCCTCGTTCGACTTCTCGGAGTCCTCCAGCTTCTCCTCGAGGTCCTTCCGCTTCTCGTCAAGATTTCCAAGTTCCATGCGGAGCTCGTTGATCGTGTTTTTGAGTTTGGTGGACTCTTCCGCCGCCTCATTGGCAGTTTTCCTCATTTGCGTCTGAAGAGCTTCAATGTAGAAGTCCTTGTGCATCAAATCCTGCTCATGCTGGGTCTTCATTTGTTGAAACTCAGCTTCGCGGGCTTGCAGCTTGCTCTTCGTATTCCTGTAACTGCTCAACAAGCGGTTGATGTCTGGGATGGCATCTTGAATTCTCTGCAGAAGTTCAATTGGTTCTTCAACAGGGTGCTCAGGAGGCGACATCATTCCCTTGTGGTGACCGTTATGCCCATTGTGATGTCCGTTCTGAGGGGCGAAGAATCCATTCCCGTTGGCATAAGTCAGATCGCGCAAATGCTGGAAGGCTGTCGCGGTGCTGGGCTCCATAGAGCCCCGGGGGGTGGGTTGCATGCCCGGGGGGTAGAAGGCATACTGGGGCATAAACCCAGCAGCGGTCATGACGGGGGAATAAGCTGTAGCATAGCTAGCTACGCTGGGAGCAGTACTCGGAGGAGGCATAGGGGGCATAGGAGCCATTGCCGGCTGTACTGGCGGCGTAGCGTGTGGCGTAGCGTGCGGGGATATCATCGGTGACATATAAGCGTGGCGGGCGAGGGGGCTGGTAACTTTTGGCGATGCGGATTTCTGGACAGGGGAAGCGACCTTCTGGAATGGCGATGCTGCCTTTGATACAGGAGAGGCCATCTTCTGGGCTGGTGGAGGATTCTGTAGCATGGCCGGAGGTTCTTGATATACAGAAGCGACCGGTGGGGGTGTTGGTGCGGGTGGGATGACTTCCGCAGGAAGCTCGGCTTCCTGCATCGACAAAACAGTTTCAGCCATAGGTGGGGCAGCCTGAGGTACAGGTGAAGCAGGCTTAGGAGCTGGAGAAGCGGCCTTGGGTGTAGGTGCAGCGTCCCTAGGCACAGGCGAAACAGCCCTAGGTGTGGGACAGGCGTGCTTTGGCACAGGAGAAGCCGGCTTGGACACAGGTGGGGTAGTTTGGCGGGCGGGGGAAGTAGGTGCTGCCTCAACTGCCTCAGAGGAGGGGTCAGATACGGGGGCTGCGTGTGACTCAATCTCTGGTGCGTCGGTCTTTGTGGGAGATGCAGACTCGGCGATTTGAGTCTCTGTAGCGAATGGAGTCTCTACGGAAGCCGTGGTTGGGTCCGTCGAGAACAATGGGGTCTGTGGTGCTGTCACTGGGGTCGGCTCTGGTGGTTCGACAACTTGCTCCTTCGATACGTCGATATTCTCCGGAGTCGTTTCAGCGGCCTCCTCAACTGGATGTTCCGGTACTTCTAGTTCCTCTTGGTGCAGATCTTGAGGCACTTCGGGGTCCCGCTGGACATCACTCGCGTCTAGCTGCTGACTTGAGGAGAGGTCGGGGGCATTCACTTGGGCAGAACCATCCTCTTCAGGATTAGTCGGTGGTTGAGGTTGTTGCTCAGGTTCAAGGGCTGTTGAAACTTCATCAGCAGTGGGCTGTAGTTGTTCCTGCTCCACTTCTTGCGCTGGTGCCAGCTCCGTCTCAGGGATTGGCTCTGCGGCAACTTCTAGTACGACTTCCGATGCGACTTCAGGTGCAACTTCAGGTGCTGACAGTGACTCGGGCTCCACTGGGGCTTCTACTGGAGCCTCTGATTGTTGGGGCTCGGCTTCGATTGCTTCTTCTGGTTGTAGTTGCAGCTGTTGCTCTGGCTGTTCCTCTTGTAACTGTAGATCAGATTGTTGATCTTGCGGCTGTTGGTCAAGTGGTGGTTCCTCTTGCAGCTGTTGTTCCAGGAGTGGCTCCTCTTGCAGCTCTTGGTCAAGTGGTGGTTCTTCTTGCAACTGTTGTTCCAGGAGTGGCTCCTCTTGCAGCTGTTGTTCCAGGAGTGGTTCCTCTTGCAACTTTTGGTCAAGAGGCGGTTGGTCTTGTAGCTCTTGCTCAAGTGGTTGCTCTTGCAGTGGCTCCGCTTGCTGGTCTGGGAGCTGTTGATCTGCTTGCTCTGCTGGGGGTTGGTCTAGGGGTTGATCTGCCTGTTGGTCTTGGGGCTGATCTTGGGGTTGGTCTAATGGTTGGTCTGTTGTTTGCTCAGAGGGTTGGTCTATTGGTTGCTCAGGCTGTTGCTCTGAGGTCTGTTCTGTGGGTTGATCAGGTTGTTGGTCAGTTGTTTGCCCCACTGCTTGATCAGATGGTTGTTCGGCTTGTTGTTGTTGTTGTAGTTGTTGTTCTTGCAGCTGTGATTCAGCTAGCTGTGGCTCCTGAGGCTGTTGTTCCTGCTGTTGTTGTTCCTCTGATTGTGGTTCAGGAATAGTAACATCAGGCGTAGCAGGTGGAGGTGTTTGATTGTCTGGCTCCTCTTGGGCCTTTGGCTTCTTATTACTTTTTTTGTTACCAGACTTCTTTTTGGCCATGGTCGTAAAAATAATGCGTGCCCAAGTTCAATAAAAGGAAAAAGACGTGTTACCAGTAGGCTAAAAAACCTGTTAGCAAAAACGCAATTGGGTGGTGGTTGGGGTGTGAAGCAATACATGGAAACGCGCTCACCGGCGCCAAAGATATATTCCGATCTGATATGGAGAAAAAAATGACAACTTGCACGGGGGGGAGGTCCGAAGGTCAAACGATCACACGACAGATACAGGGAAGAATGTCAGGACGAAAAAAGTAATGCGAGGAAGAAAATTCGCCCTAGAGCAGGGAAGCCTGGAAGTGGGCGCAAATGGTTGCAATCCACGAAGTCAAGACGCCCGATGGTAAAGACCTGCGTTGAATGCAAGCAGACAATTCTGGCAAGACAGGACAGACAGATCTCAACTCGTCAAATAAATATTTTGGATTTCTTAGGAATCGGAATTAATTAAAACATTAGGCGAGGCAGTAAAAATTACGCAGCTAAGAATCTATCCTAAAACACGCCCAAAAAAAGAAACTCTCTGCACACTGGACGCATTTGCATCCAGCCTCAAGGGGGCTGGCAAGGCGAACAAACGGACCGAACCTTGAAACAGTAATTGATACCCATTCAATATGGATCACCAGGGCCGGAAAGGCAAGAGCATACATTTCTCGCGCGAAACGGGGACAGAAGTGGACCGATCATTTCAAGTTGAGGAGAGAGTATCACCCAATGAGTAAGCATTGGGCATCAATAGCACTGGTTTTTTCTGGGTGGCAGGATGAATCATAGCGTGCAGATGAGGGAGAAAAAAAAAACGACAAGGAAAAAAAAGTATTGCATACAGTCATAATACTATCATCTATGACAGGACAGAGGATTCAGTCAAAGTCGGTCGAGGAGGCAGGTAACGAGTGGGTCGAAAGCGCTAAAATCAGATCGATGACATGTCGCCTCTGATAACCAAACGTTCAGACGCCTGCATAATTTGGGAGGGACCGCAGCCCAATTGACACCATGCGACTGGGGAACAGTGGGGAGCGCCATCTCAGAATGAGGCAGTTAGTCGTGCATCAGCACCACCTCCAAATGCGGTGTAAAGAAAAACCACCATTACTGTCGAGACAACGCAGCGACCCGCCGACTTGTTGCAGGAGGCAACATAGTAGTGTAGACCCATGCCACTAAGACCTTTTCTCCCCAACGCTGGTTTCGAATAGATTTCGTTCCATGCTCCGGGATTCCCTGTAAAGTACCCGAGCGTGGCGAGACTCACATTCTGTTCGGAGTCCGCAGCGTTTTGGGCTGTTTGAGCGGCATATTCGTTGTCACCGACTAAGAGGGATGTAGACTAGAGAAAGGAAAATAATCATGCTTCTCATTGGCAGGTGACCAGTGTCCGGGTGCCAAGTCCCGTGAGGACCCTAAACCGCATCTAGTAATTATCACGTGATATCCGCCTCGAACCGCTCACCAGCTTGCGTTCTTCCTCCAAATGGACGGCATCATATTCGTTTGGCCCTGCCAATTGTCTTCCTCCACACTATGTTTTTCGCTAGGCGATCGGCCACTTCCGCGCGGCTACTGCTGCGCAATCAACCCCAGCGGCGATTCGACTCGCACGCGGCTCACCACCATGCTGAGCCCGCGAACGAGAGCTTCGGTGTACGTTTCTTGGACCCCCTCTACAATTCGATATCTTCACTGGTGGCAGTAGCCTGCTACCCGTCAATTGGTAGCTGTGACTAACCTGGATCTTTGTGACCCGTACAGCGTAGCTTCTACGTCACCGTCGGCTCCTTCGCCTCTGCCTACGTCCTTTACCGACTGAGTAAGTCCACCGAGGAGTCTGGATCGCAATCGTGGATTTCCAGCCTCATCCAAAAGTGGACCCCTTCGGAGAAGGTTTTTGAAGAGAGAAATGCCATTCGCACTGTCGTAATGGAGAAGGCTGCCCATGACCGCCACTTGTTCCAGAGTCAGGGCCCTAGAGCCGTTTTCGAATTGAAGCAGCCCGAGTATGTCTCATATAACCGCACCTACTCTTGCAGACCGCAAGCTAACATAACTTGTTTCTTCCTCTCTCCAGGGTCAGCTTCAATTCCGCCCCTCCTTTCAACGTTCCTGCTGGCTCGGCTATGGATATGAGCCATGTTACCGCACACTATGAGCGCCAAAACAGGGAGCTGGAAGAGGCCCGTGTTGCCCGTATGCAAGATGGCAAGGTTGTCTCTATCTATGATTAGACAAAATTGATTTCGTTTTCACGTTCCAAGACGCCGGTAGTAGGCATGACAGGGTCAAACATAATGTACATATAACAGGACAGTTCAAGGTTTCGTTGACAGTTTCAGTTGCTGATCGTCTTGTATTTCTGACTCTACCGGGGGAAAGAAAAGCCCATAATTCACAATATTCCCGGACAAGGTTGACCTTTCAATGCGATATCTTTCTATCTACCACTATTGGAGACCTTTGGGCACAATCTCCAGTACTATTCTACCCACCCCTTCTGACTTAACATCCAACCGCTCCTTCACGTCCAGTTCATCACCACCGACAGTATTAAACACATCCAGAAATTCGTCCACACCACCACCGACTCCAAAATAGACTTTCTTCGCAGCCAACAAAGCTCTACTTCTCCCACCTGCCCGGACAGGACGACGGATCAAAGCTAGCAATGTTTCTGAAAACGCCCTCAAAGACGCTGGGGAGTATATCGTTTCACTAGCAAGAATCAACGTTCCATTCTTGGCTTTATCACCCGACGAGAACACCAGGTCAACGAAAGCGGAAGACCAGGCACCAGAGATGAATTCGACGGATATTCTCCGTTCCGCAAGATCCTTCTGGAAAGACTCAAGAAGTTCCGGGGTGATATCCAACTCTAGCTCTTCAACGTGATCTTCTGCCCCAGCAACTGACACCGACTTCTGACGCGTAACAATATAATTCCAAGTCAGAAGTAGGTTAGGCAAAGTCACCAGCCGAAGAACAACAGAGTTGTAGTCTGCAAACGTGAAACGAGTAGTTTGTGACGACCCCGTGGGGTTGGACAGCAATTGCGCGAATAGAGCAAGCGATGGCACTGCCGTTCCGGCTCCAAGCTAGAGATTCTTTATCAGTAACCGGTCTAATAGATGGGGCTAAGATTAAACGCAAGATGTAACACCAACCTCGATGATATGTCGATCCCCCGCACCAGCGTTAGATAGTATGTTTTCATTAGCAACCAACTTCGCGAGATCTACTGAGCATTCCCACGTCTTGAAACCGCCTTCGTAGATGTTGGGCGTGATATCTCCTTTCTCGAGTCCGGAGATCAGCTCTTCGTTCGCATAATCGGCAGTATCTTCTGCCATCAATTGCGTCCTGATATCAAACACTTCGCGACGAGCGAGTGTGAGTGTTGTTTCGGAGGTTTGATCATTCTGAGGTGTGTTTATGTTGAGCTTATTGAATGAAACCTGAGACGGGAGACTTGAGAGCTACAACATGGTCAGTCTTTTGCCCAACCCAAAGCATTATATAACAAATTGTATTTTTCTCCCATCTGTAAACGGGCAAGAGCTAGAAAGCTTCGTGGCACCTAGAGAAGGAGCTAAACTTCAATGGCAATTAGGGCACATCAGCGTTAAGATGAACCTACCAAGTCACTTAGTTCATGTCTCTGGGCCTCAACTAGTTCAGGGAGTGTGCTGCTACTATCTTGCACAACAGATGTATGCCCCTCATCAACAGTGTTCAGCTCCGAGTCGTCCATGTCAATATCATCCCCAGCGAAGCCGAAGCTGAATGCAGACGCCATTATAGAAGACCACGTTGATTATCACGGCCAGATCCCGCTGAGAAGTCACCAAAAGCTATTGGGTGATATGCCGATATAGAATACAGACGCGGGGCACGTGTAGATAATGTCGAAGCGGTTTATAGTTTGATAAAGATTCAGGGTGCAAGCTAGAATTGGGGGACACAAGAATTTCCGGGAGCCACAGTATGATCCACACGTATATTCTAGGGACTTTCACTCCAAATTTGAATGTTTAGCAGCCATAGTCCTGGAAGCTTCTTCATCAGCCTTCAAATTTGCTCTAAATTTTTTGCGGTATTGCCTTGGATGACTAAGCATGTGTTGGTGATGCTGTGGCACAAGTCGTTTATTTGACCATGTTTTTGCACGTTTAATGGATCTTTTGTATTACATGGACCAATTGGTGCATTTACATAGTCTATGAGATAGCGGTCTTCTGAGAAGGATCAGAAAAGGGAGCTAAATTGCCTTACGGAAAGCAAGTTCGTCTGAAGAGTAATCCGTGTCATCATTAACTTGATCTATGAAAGGTTCTAATTCTCTATTATATTAACTTAATTAAGCGGAGCCGTTTTGTTCGCTGGACGCGACAGCCTTCTTAAGAGCCTGGAGAACGTCGGCCAGGAGATCCTCCGCATCCTCAATACCACAGCTCATGCGGACCAGGTCATCGAAGACACCAGCAGCCTCACGCTGGTCCTTAGGAATACCGGCGTGAGTCATGCTAGCGGGAACCTCGCAAAGACTCTCTACACCACCCAAACTCTCGGCCAAGGTGAAGACCTTGGTGTACTTGCAGAAAAGGTGAGCAGCCTTCTCGCCACCCTGGATGCGGAAGCTGAGCATACCACCGCCCATGCCCTGGCGGTGCTGCTTGACAGCAATCGCACGCTGGGGGTGAGAATCGATGCCGGGGTAGTTGACGGAGATAACATGAGGGGAAGCCTCCAGGGCCTTGGCGATAGTCGTGGCGTTAGTGGTGGCCTCGCGGGCACGCAAGTGAAGAGTCTTAAGACCACGGTGAGCGAGCCAGCAGTCGAAGGGAGAAGGAACAGCACCAATGGCGTTCTGAAGGAACCCAAGGCGCTCTTTCAAGCTATCGGAGTTGAATGCGGCGACACCCATCAGAACATCCTGTCTCACGGTTAGCTAATAGGCCACCCAAGAAAAACAATCCTACGTTGAAAGCAAAAGGGCTAGAAACATACCGAATGGCCGTTGATATACTTAGTAACGGAGTGCACGACGATGTCGGCACCGTGATCCAGAGGGTTCTGGACGTAGGGGCTCATGAATGTGTTGTCAACCACTACAACGATCCCATGACGATGCGCAATGGCAGCAACCTTCTCAATATCGACCAATCCCAAAGTCGGGTTTGACGGGGTTTCAATCCATACGAGCTTGGTCTCCGGACGGATCAACTTCTCCACATCCGACTCGATGGTGGGGGTGAACGTCACATCCACGCCATGGGCGTTGGCAACCTTTGTGAAGTACCTGTGAGTTCCACCATAGACGTCGGATACCGAGACGACGTGCGAGCCGGCCGCGAGGGATTGAAGGATTACCGCGGTGGTTGCGGAACCAGAGGAGAATGCGAGGGCATATTTAGCGTGCTCAAGAGCTGCAATGGCTTCTTCAAAGTTATCACTGGTCGGTAGTTAGCATGGAGATCAATCATAAACCAAGATTCATTCTGAGTCGGGTACTCACCGGTTGGGGTTGGAGCTACGTGTGTACTCGTAGAGACCTACAGGGCTACCCACACTGGTCTGAGCGAAAGTGGTGGAGAGGGAGATCTACACAACCGGTCAGCATCACCGAAACAATTCAATCGCGTAATTCATGCAAAATGTGAGACCTACAGGAGCAATAACAGCGCCGGTCGTAGGATCATGGTGAGCGCCGGAATGGACAGCCAAAGTGCCGAAACGCTTGTCCTGAGCAGGGGCTCCGTTGGTAGAGTTGGTCATTGTCACGGGACTGCGAACGTGGTCGCGTGGTGTATCTTTATATGAAATTGCAAAAAAAAAAAAAAAAGGATTCAAGCTCAAAAAGAATCTGACAAGTCGACTCGTAAAGGAAGACGGGGAGATAAGTTCTTCACTCTTGTTTTTTCTTCTTCTTCTTCTGGAAGCCTGATAGAAACACCTATGAGGTCACAAGCTGCGAGAAGGAAGATCTAATAAATAGTAATGCGGTCTTTGTACCGTCGTAGTGACAAAGCACTGATTTATAATTGATACGAGGGCAAACTGAGTAAGATCGGTGAAGCCGGTTTTAAAAATTAATTAGGATTTATTAACGATGACTCTAGAACCAAGTTTACCCCCCTTCCCTCCTGAAACCCGAGGGAAAAAAATTTCTGTTGCTTGGACATGGGTTTTTTTTACGTTGCACATCAAGCATGCTGAAGAACGATAGGGCAGGGACTGATCGGGCCCCGTGAGGATTTCCGGCATAGCGCCGAGTGCAACTCCACCGTGAACCGTTGATTGTCCCCTCCCGTGGCGGTGTCAATGCAATTTTCTTTATCTCCGCCACTAGCCGAATTCGATTGATAATGATCGTTGCCTTAATGTACTCCGGAGTACGGAGTATGTAGTCTGCATACAATTAGCTACAAGGTTTAATTGATTATGACGATCTATTTGGCGGGGAAATCATCCTACATGGTCAGATCTTTTATTCTTCCATACTCAAGAATTTGCTCGATGTTGCCTCAAAACTCTCCCATTTCCGGCCAAATGTCGTCATTTGGCTGATTTGTGAGCAATCACTGAAATCTCTATGTTAAGATTATTTCGTTATTCGTGTAACCATGGAAATATACATAGTTCAACCATTCCATCAGCAAGGTATCTCATCACATAAGCACGGGAAGTAAGGGAGCCAAGAAGTTATTCTTGCTTATTCACGTCAAAGAAGCATGCACATGACCCATCCGGAACATTACCACCACGATACAGGTCCCAGACCAGCCATTTGCATTGAGCCCTAGGGTATCGTTAGTAATCAGGTCAAGGGACACGGGAGAGAGAATTCATACTATGATGGAATATGGTGGCTTCCGTTCGATAGCGGCGGCATCTCCTAGATCTGGGGCGTTTGGTATTTGGTCATGCCACTCCTCTATCTCAACGCGGAATCGGACAACTTCTCCGATATCAAAGTAGAATGTGGAGCCGTCCTCGTTTTCCCAGATCCAAACTTGATCGGCATAGTCACTGTAGCATGTTAGCATAGATGACTAAGAATACTGGACATATCAAGGCAGCTCACAATCTGGCACCGTCCAAGAGAAGATTTGGAGGTACGAGGATATCGTTGAAAAATTCTACTCCAACTATGGTCGGTCAGTGCTAGTACCATAAGGGTCAATTTAAAATTGCCGTACTCTTTATACCATGTTCAGTAGCGCTGGAGATCTTGCCCAACATAATTTCTCCTTTGAACGGACGGAACACAATGAGGCGGAACTTGACTGTCTTTCAATCAGTGCATAGACCCCCTTGAAAGGGATTCAGCATTCTGGATGTACCGTTCACGTTGACTAAACCAGTGCCATGGCCGATAAGACCGTCGGAGGACTCTAACAAGTCGTAGAATCCAATGCATAGGCCAACTTTCTGAATAACCTTTACACAATTACTGTTAGTGCATGCTGCGCAAGCGAACATGGCATTTCAGATAGGAAGCCGTGCGTACTTTATTTGCATACTTCTCATTGATGTTGTCCTCAATAGCGATAGAACTATACTTCGAGAAGTCTTCTGGGGAGATCTGGATCAGATCGGAGAGGGTAGTCTGTATGGACTAGTTAGCTTTTGCCTTGGTAGTGAAGTGACTTTATTGTAAAGTAAGAGCAAGGTCCTATGCGACTGACAAGAATGAACATGGTGAATTCAATTAGTAGGTACTCGGCGGTAGATAAAAAAAATCTTCTATTTCAATACGATTTGGTCCCACGGCGGAAAGATAGAGCACGAAGAGTAAGTTCCATTATCAGATCAAGCATCAATATTCCGTCACGCAGGCATCATAACTCATGCTTCCATATTTATAATGGCAGAGAACTTCTTATAATAAAAATAGTCCTTTGAAAAACCACAAATCGATTCCGGCCAATCGCAGACGGCGGATCACTTTTGATATTTTTTACCCGACCAGATCATGACACACGTGATTACCGCGCTTTCCCCTTTTGTGCTCGGAACGGAACAACAGCGCATCAGTTGTTTGATCTGATGAGCTCGGCACTTTTTCCAGATGTCTAGGATGCTGTGAGGATGGCGTTGATGCTAATTCTCTTTGGAGGTCTACTGAGGTCCTCTCACGATGAACTCCCAGGGCTTCTCTTTTCCCCCTCCGCCCCCTCCTCCTCCCACTCAGCAGTCGCAGTATAACCAAAACCAACCTGCGACTTTCCCCTCACAGTACGGTCCAGGCCATCATGGCCAGCGAGGTGGACGTGGTGGCCATCATAGAGGCCGGGGTAGGGGATATGGAAATCGAGGAGGTCGGGGAGGGTCATACATGCCCCATGCGGCGAATTCTTCAAATATGGGCTACGCTCCGATGAATCATCCTGGCTATGCAGGTCAGCCCATGGCCAACCCTCAACGAAGTATTTCGACACCGCAATTCCCACCTTCGCAGACCGCCAATTACCAAGTTCCCCAAAGTACGACTTCCTTCCCTTCTTCACGACCATTTCCACAGTCTACACCAACACATGGACCTCCATACCAGCATCAACCTGGCTACTCAGCTTACGGTCCATCTACCGCTCAGCAGGCTCCGACGTATCACTCCGTTACTCCAAGCCACCAGAATGCCCCCCCATCTGTGCAACCGTCAATGATGGGCCTGCCCATGCATTGGGGATACAATAATGCCGGATCTGGAGGAGGGTATACTGGCACTCCACACGGGAATCAGCGAGGCCCCCGCCCGTACAATGCTTACGGCAACCAGGCCTCCAGAGGGGGTGGTACCATGCCACATATGAAGCGCGATCATGCTTCAGCATTTGGAAAGCCACCCAGCATTACCCCTCGAGTTCCTGCACCTCCTCCAGTTCCTAGCTTCGGCAATCCTTTACCGTCCAAGCCACCTCCGCCGGCTGACGCTACGAGAAAACCGAAGAAGAAGAAACGAAAGCACAATCAACTTGGTTTGACACCGAAGACGGAGGAACACGAGTCTAGCGAAGAAGAAGATGATGTAGACGAAGAATCGAGGCTAGCACAGGGTGGTGCTGGTGCAGCAGCAGCCGTGCAGTTTACATTCAAAGGACGCACAACCACGTTGCAATCCCCCGCTGAAATTGCAGCATGGATCGAGGAGCGTAAGAAACGGTTCCCAACTAAGGAGAAAATCGAGGAGAAAAAGAAGGCGATGGAGGAAGCGAAGAAAGCTAAGGAAGAAGCTCAGCGACAAAAAGAATCGCGAAAGCAAGAGACGAAGAAATCGCAGAAAGACCATCAGCAAGCTCCTGCAGATCCAATAGACGCAGCTGAGAAAGCGAAGCGGAAGGCCGATAAGCTACGACGGAAGCTCATGAAAGAGCAGAAAAAGGTCGAAAAGGCGGAAGCAGATGCCGAGCGGGCTCGGATGAGAGTCGAGGAACTGCAACGAGGATCGACGGATGTTAACAAAGACATTACTTCTGCATCCACACAAGACGCTCAAGCCCAGCCAGGCCCTGAAGATAAATCGGATACTGCTCCTGATCAGGAGACGGGAGCTTCAGAGACTCAAGGTGAGCTACTCGCTTCAGGGCATACTCCGGGCCAGGTTGCCGAACCCAACAATGATGTTGGGCCAGCATCCGCTATTGAAGCCAAACCGAACGGGGAGGATGGCATGGAAGATGTCAAGGCAAATGCTGCTGTGTCTTCGGATATTTCCGACAGCAGCGACTGGACGTCATCTAGTGGATCGGACCTCTCCTCTTCAGACTCGGAGGACAGCGACAGTGATTCCGCCCCTGAGGAGACAACCTCTCGCCGTGAGGGCCCTGAACGGGTGGCTCCGCCTCCACGCGAAGCGAAGAAGAAGCTATGCCGACACTTTGCCCGAACTGGTCGTTGTCAGCGTGGAGATAAGTGCAAGTTCCTGCACGAGACGCCGGATCGTGGGGCTAAGGCGAAGTCTGTAGAGAAGAAGGGGCGCAAAGGCCTTTTACAAGCAGTAAGTTAGGCGTCTTTCTTTCGTTTTTTCTTCCAAAATTCTATCAAGAACTGGACTAACATAAAAAATCAGCTTCTCGACCGTCAAAAAGGCGAAGATGATCGAAAAGTTATGGAAGCTATTGTATGGCTCGGTGAAAACGGCTTTCTTGACGAAACCAAGTCCCACGTAGAGGCCCTGGAAGGTGCGAATGAGAACTCTGCAATGGATGAGGTAAAATCATCCCAAGGGCTCCCTGGAGACCCACCATTATCATCAGAAGACATTGTGTCGGTGCAGACAAGCGATAGCGCCCCAGCCACTGCTTAGCACACGCTTGTTCATATTAGTATGTATATATACTTAACAGCAATCAATATTAATCAAACCTTGACTGCCTAGTCTCGAGGACAAGATAAATTGATCAATCAGTCTGTTTCCAGGTTGATGCACCCTTGTACAATAGGTGTTATTCCCGTCTCTCATATTAATCATGCGCATATCCACGGGGGTACCCCGTCATACATTTAAGCAATCTATAATTGAGTTATGATCGACTTTGGCTATACTACTCAAATGAGCCAGAACAAGACCTAGTTGTCCAACCCGAATCTCAGACGTAATATGTTCAGTTCTAGAGCTTCAATTAATGGCTGCATCTCGAGCCGTAGGATAATCCGATCTAGGTGGCATCATTCCTCCTCATTTCTGAATGCATATCCAAAACACGCCTAGACATTTAAGTGGGACTGACATTGGATTAATCTAATGGCCCATGCGCCCCAGCACTCAAAATAAGCTTACACAGGATCTACATGACCATCCTCATTGATCGATAAGGCTGAGACAGATCACGCAACTGCAGATCGGACTGGAATGGAATCGGTAATATACAATACAGCTAACATACCTATGTATCTATATCCCCTGCATATCTATTCTAACTAATCAAACATCCATCACCGAATCTAACAAGCATATACAGTACAGACATGGTTCACATAACCTAGACGCCAACCCAACCAGCCAATGTATCCACCCAGAACACCCCCAAAAAACGGAGCATGGTTTCTATGATAGTAGTACAAAAGTGGATATACCTAGATATGAGATCGGGAATGTCGCGTACTAACTGATGATGTCTTTGAGTCGTTGACAGGGGTCAATTCTACGTCGGTGACTATGAACTTTTTCGAGTTCGGGTTGATGTTCAGGTCACTTGTGGAGGGGAGGTGAATGAAAAGACGATCTTCGTCGTCGGGATTGTCTTCTTCGTTGATTGTTTTGACTCGGATGATTTTGTAAGGGGATGGGAATCGGATGGCGGAGTAGGAGTCCGTGCCGACTGTTTTGGTTATGAGCATATCGTAAAAGAAAGGTATGGGAGTAGAGAGAAAAGAGAGATACGCACACAAAAGCCAGTAGAGATATTTGCTGATGATGGGAGACCAGATAGTCACGGCGATGATTTGACCGAAACTCCACGAGTCAAGTGAGATCGTCGGAAGGCTTCGTGCTATAACCATGAAAGAATAGAAGAAGTTGGCGAGTAGGAGAAGGGTTTCAATGATTACATCCAAGGTCCTGGAAAGGATCCTGACTCCTCTGGATTTTAGCCACGGGTGGACACGGTGGTAGGTTGCCTGAAACCAGGGCATCTGGCCGAGCCATCGCTTGGGATAAGGGGCGAGGCGTTTCAAAAGGAGGAGTCCGTAGATCGCAATGCAGACGAAGTTCGCGGAATTATCGGACAGTCCGAAGGTCAAATTGTTGACAATGCTGTAGTTTGACCCCATCTCAGAATCCGAGCCGCAGTATATGAGAGGAGGTGGGGAAAAGCCACATTTGTCGAGACGATCTGCTGTCGCGATCTCCTGTAGATTGTCCGCTCGAGGCACTACCTTGCACAGATGCAGCGTGACGCTAGACGTTACAATTGTGATAGCGGACCACACGGAGATATACCATGAATGCAAGCCAATCCTATGGAGTATCCACAAGCCGTACGTAATAGGAAGGATACCCATGAATGCAACAGCTTTGGCCATGGAAATGTTCGACTGTAGCTGCAACAAGCTGGTTGCCTCGAAAACCTGCGGGCCCGCCGCGAGAGCAATCAGAGCAGCGCATTGGAAGGAAAGCATGAAGAAGCATTGTGCCTCTTGAAATTCCACCAGCATGGACTTGACGACCGAGAAATGGTGCTGGCCAAACTGGATCTTGGCCCTGGATCGTGCCCCCTTCGTACACCGACGGATACATCGTGTGAATGCGGGGATGAGTCTCAGTATGAGAACAGCGAAATGGACGTATAGCAGGATGGCGGACTGCATCGCGAATGAGAGCAAGACCTGTGATTTACGCGGGACAATAGCTGTTAGCAAGTCTTGTGGAAAGTCATTAGACAGTATGCTCCAGGTAGATGTACCCCCACACCACCGATATCTTGATTCACATCATTATCGACACTCCTACAGGTTGTGGTCTCAAATTCCTGTCTGGGGAGAGTGAATATGCGATAATAATCGCTTGGAGTGTAACCCTCTAAATCACATCCTTCCAGTTCTGGATCTGGCACTTCGCAGTACTGCCTGAGACAATCTCCGACGAGAGTTCCAAAAGTGCTATTCACGTTCAGACGGTGGCCTTCTTTCGCTATCAAAGTAGGCCCCGTGCTGTCCGTGTGTTCGGGGACACCAAAGATACTAAAGCACGTGGCCAGGTTGTTGAAGGATTGGAAGACCACGAATGGGTCCATGCAGGACGCACCCGTTAGATCGGATGGGATCCATTCCATGACCGGGAACAAATGAGACCAATATTAAGGTAGATTAAAGTACGTCTGACATTCTGGAAAGGGAGAAACCGTTGGCTGTCAAGTGAAGCTTAAGTTTTCTTTTTCATTTCCGTTTTCCAGGACCCCTGAAACTAAGTTGAAAACTTGAGAATATATTAATAGTCGATCTTCATGGGGAAGATGCACAGCCATTGCCGTTTCGTGTTCAAAAGAAAAAAAAAATTATTCTATTGGACAAATCCGAGGGAAAGGATGAGAGTGAGACATCCGTCTGGGAACTATGACCCAATTGAGTGATAGCTGTGGAAGATCACTAACTGATCGGTATGCCGAGTGGGTGTGAAAAAAGATCTTTGAAGCCGGTAGAACCGTTGAAGACCCGGATATATGGAGTATGAGGTCATCATCCATAGACTGACAAGTTCATCTGTGGCAAAGATGAGGTTTCCAAGGGTCCTATGTATGTATACAAACTACGATCTAGATATCACCATACTTGTCGGTCGGATATCAACCGAGTCCATACCAGATGCAGCCTACCAAGGTTTGAGCCCTAGTCCAAAAATTGGTCAGGAGTAACTTTTGGTTTCCAAGGAGAATTATTAATTCCGACGTTCGCCAAGTTCGCCTTTCTCGGCTTAGTGGCAGTCAATCCATACCACACTTTGACTAAGCGGGAACCAATCAAATGCCGATAAGATAATAGGTAGCTCTCTCCAGATCGACTGATTAACCGTGAAAAAAGAACCTTAGTTATTAGTACGTGACATATAACATTCCTGTACGGTACGTATTCAATTGGTACATCGTTAACGAGTACGGAGTACGGAGTAGAACAGGTCACTTGTCACTCGGCTCAACTGCTGGATTGCCTACTCGGGACTAGTCAGGTACATCTCCATATATTTCTCGTACAAGGGAAAATTACCATGCAGAGCGAACGCTAGGGACCGACGGAATCGGAGGTATCCGCAGAACAACTCTGCTCGGTGGAGCGTTGGTTGAAATTGGATGATACAATTTAAATTTCAAAACTCGAGAAAAATTCTGGAAACTGTTTCCCTGATCAAGCGATAGAACACGGATTCTTTTTTTGCCATGATTATTATTAGAACACCACACAACAACTTCTGTCCAACCCTTTTCCTGGACCCTAGGACCCTAGGTATTGTTAATAGCCAACAGTACTAACTTATTTCTTACGAAGGTCCGATGGCAGGTGATCCCTCGACCAATTTTGTATTATTCCCAATGTTCCCCCCCAATGGGAATGAAGAGTCCTTCTCCAAGCCATTGCTAGTTCAGGGCTAATGAAGTTAAGAGAAGGGGATCCGGACCGGCCTTTTATCGGCTTAGCCTCTCAATTGGGGGTGACACTGAATTAGTGCCGGTCTTAGCGCTTGGTTTAATTTGCCCCTTCCATGAGGTATTATTATGATTATTATTATGACCTGCACTGGGCTCCAGACCTCGTGGTTTCCTGTCGTCGACCCCAAGATGCTACTAGTTTACTAGTACATAAGGTAGTCACGCCGTCTTGCAGTCCCTTCTTTTCCCTCTTCTCTTTCCCTTTTTTTCTTTCGAATCGGACAGCCTTCATTCCTTCCTTTTCTGGGTACCCTTGTTCCTGCGTATATATCTACGCATCGTCCTTCTTTTTTACTATCCTACTGAGTTCACTCCTTTAACCATCAAACTTACGTCGAAGGCTTTCCCGTCTCGCTGTATCTCACTTGTATTGCATATCATACCAGCATCGACCTTACCTCGATATCTTCAACTACCTTTTTGGGATTATCAAATCGCCTTATAACAATTTCATCAAAATGCGTTCCGTCGTCTACTTGACTCTCAGCGCCCTGGCATCCCTCGCTGCGGCTGCTACTGGTGCCAACCCGTTCAACATCCCCTCCGAGGGTTACTCGTTCGAGACTGGTGAGCCGACTACACTCACCTGGGAGCCTACCACCAGCGGCACCGTCACCCTGAAGCTTCAGTGGGGTGCTGTGATGACTACAAACTCGGGTACTACCATTGCCCGTGAGTCCCCCTTAATTTCCCATGAGTAGTAGTGATGTTCCATGCGCATGTATGCTGACGGTGTCTTCAGAAAACATTGCCAACTCGGGCAGCTTCACATGGACGCCTCCTGCCAATCTCGCCGCTAAGCCTGATTACACCATTGAGATCTTCAGCGACGATGACACCAGCGAGGTCAACTATCTGCCACGGTTCACTGTGGCCGGTGCTACTGCCGCCGCGTCTACCACTGCGTCTTCTACCACTACCGCTGAGACTACCTCTGCCACCGAGTCTTCCGCGACTGAGACCACCACCAACACCAAGTCCGCCACCGAGACTCATACCACCTTGACTAAGGCGACTGCCAGCACTGCCTCCAATACTTCGGCTACTGCCACTGGCACCAGCACCGAGTCCACTAGTGCCTCCGCTAGCACCACTGGCACCTCGACCGGCTCCTCTACCGGCTCTGCCTCGACCTCCACCGAGGCTTCCAGCACCACCTCCGCCAGTGCATCGACCTCGACCACCAGCGTCCCCAATGTCAATGGTGGTATGGTTAACCGCGTCTCTGGCGGCATGCTGGCGATCGTCCTGGGTGCCATTGCCGTCCTGTGAGCTTCCTCCGGACTCCAGTCGGCGACCTGACCATACTTTATTAATCAGATAGTTCTTAAACTACTCTTCTATCGTTTTTCTTCGGTTTTCCTTTCCCTCTTATATTTCTCTTTTTTTTTTTTTTTTCGTTAACTGAGCGGACGTGTTTTATACCCTTGGGTATTGAAGTTGTTTGTCTCGGACGTGAGTATAGTCACGCTTCTTATCTCTTCTTTGCCCGGGCAATGTTTTGGCCTGAATATTGTTATTACGTCGTGATTACCCGGATGGATTGAGCCCCCGGGGCCTTGTATGGTATGTACTAGTATGTAGATATGTGTATCCTGTAATGAATGACCAGTCCAACATGCGAGCAATCGCATCAAGTTTTCCTTTCATGGATATCATCCGATTTGTTTTGATTTGCGTACCTAGTGCATCATGGCTCAACTTAGGAGATAGGTCAGAACCAAATTTCGGTGATAACCACGGAGCAATTATTGGGGGAGAGTTCCATAAAATTGGGCCTTGGACTAGTACCGACTTTTGGGCCAGGCACCAAGTCAACAGTGGGTCCCATCGGTAGGTTGACAATCCAACTACTTGATAGCAGTAGTGGACCGTTGAAAAGGAACCCAACGGGTCCACCCGCCTTACACCAATGAGATATCCTGTCCCGGGAAATTAACCCTGACGCAACACCACAGGATTCTGTCGAGAAAACACACCTGACACCGTGTTACTAAATCCCCCTTATCGAAAAGAAAATAAAATACGCTACAGCCCCGTAGGTATACCTATCCGACGTCTTGTTTTTTTAATGTTTTGTCTCAAGAGGCACGAGAGTGTCAGACAATCCACGTAGGAACCCTGAGACATGGCCGCGACAAACTTGAAGTGCAGTTTCAACCTCCGGCATCGGGAAAGCAAGGGGATCACGATCGTCCGTCCTGATTGTGATAGATTATCACTCGTCATGCAGATTGGCTGATAAGAACCGATACCAAGACGGAGCGGAGCCTGGTTATTATTACGATAAACTGTCAATTAGAGGGGGATCAGCACATTTTTACCGGTTGGCTTTAAGGCTGTTTTTCGAAGTTACCGACTACGGAGGACTCCGCTCCCAAGTAGCATCGACGGCATACGAACAGGTCTCGTCTCCTGAACAGGTACGGAGTAAGAGTAGACCGACACTTGCCGACTTGCCTTTTATGGGTTGTCGTCTATCTCGTTTGTCTTGATATCGCGGGGGCGAAACCTTCGAGAGTGATTGGTGGATTAGTGGAATTACAGTATAATTACAGAGGATGGTAGTTTTATCGCAAGAAACCATCAGCACTTGGTCGTCTGGTTTACTTGATTCATGAGTCGTGAACACTTTGGGAATACTTGATTGATCACGGATTATACAGCGTACTGTGCTCACTGTAGTGACATTTTTGACATATGCATGTATTCCGTATGTAGTAAGTCAGTCTCAGTGTTTATCCGGTGGCTTCCGCCATCCATACAGCCATACAGCCATACATCCATACATACAGGTACATACTGTCGTACTACTAGTACATGTATATAGCTATTCCTGCTGTGGAAGTGGCCAAGGATTCATGACATTTTACTGAAAGAAGAAAGCGAGAGTTACAAACTGAATGCAACCCTGTCAAAATAAACTAGCATAAACAATGACAGGATTCATCTCAGCTCCAATCCTTTATTGACCAGGATGTAATGAATTCGATATCCATTCAAATTAACCATTCACCCTATCATCGACCCGGATTAAAACGTTGATCTAACCAATTAATTAACCATAGGCAACAAGCTTCCCTGCCTATCTCAAACGATTTTCATCGTTAAATTAGTATTGATGAAGTATTGAAAAATAAAAATAAAATAAAATCAAAGATAAATATAACCCCCCCCCCCCTCAGTGGCCACTTCAAAGAAAAATACTAAATGCAACCAGAACGAACGTGAAAAAGTGAGAGTGGAGGCGAACAAGCTTTGGTTTGGGATGGACCATGAATATAGTTCAATAGTGTCTTGTTAGATTACTACTTTCACACTAGGCTTGGAGACCCGTGGTTGGCTTAGAAGGGCATTTGTCGGATGAAATTTTATGACCGAGTTTCTTGTCTGGCCCTTGGCGGGGATGTTTCTCCGGAACCGAGGTCTGGTTTTCTCTCGTTGGTCCCTAGGTACTATTTTTGTTTTTGAGGCTGAATGTGGAAGATGGTTTTATTTTATTTTATTTCTTATTCTTCGCTCGTTATTTTTTTATTTCTTTTCTTTTCTTTCTTTTTTTTTATTTATTTATTTTTTTTTTTTTAGCGCTGGTAAACTAGTAAGAGACATGGTTAAGGGGGGGAAAGAAAAAGGAAAATGTGATTTGACATAACATGCATGTGGTTTGTCGACAGGATGGAACGGGGATTGATTTCTAGTGGTATTATTGGCTGGGTTAGTGAGGGCTCGTTATAGTAAATAACAAGTCTGCTTTGGAGTACTAGGTAACAACAGCTGTACGGTAGGTACCCTAATTGAGGCGGCCACTTGAAGGCTAGCATGATCAGACGATTTTGGTTATATTTGACACTTCACCTCTGTATTGGAACTGGACGCATAACAGACACTGCGGCCAGGAATTGTGAAGGGCACGAATGATATCCATTCAGATTCACCTAGTAGCCTAGCGATTTATTGATCCTGTTAATAAGCCCCTTCCCGTCCGCAATATTCTTAAGATTGCGAGCTAAAACCTTGAGGACTCGCTCATTGTAGTGAGTCGAGTTTCCTCCAACATGGGGTGTAATAACGACATTCCTCGCCTTCCACAGTGGATGTCCCGCAGGCAATGGTTCAGGATCCGTGACATCAACCGCAGCTCCTCTGATTGTCCCGTTATTCAAAGCAACGACGAGATCATCGGTATTTACGATTGGACCCCGTCCAACGTTGCTGACGAAGGCGTTGCGCTTCCCGAGAGCTTGGAACTGTTCGCGAGCGATCATGCCCCGGGTTAGCGAGGTAAGGGGTAGAGTAATAACCAGTAGATCAAGACCGGCAAGGAACTCATTTAGCTGATCGCAGCCATGGTACCATCGGGATGGAATGTCGCCGTTGGGATCACCCAATCCCGCCTCAACGTACGAGTAATCACGCTTAGACTCTAGAGTTGGTCGTTCGTGTAGCGTAAAAGCATGAACGTCCATTCCAAGCGCATTCGCTAAGCGTGCGCACTGACGCCCAGTGCACCCGTATCCAAGAACGCCCCTAGACACGATAAGAGAACCGTATCTTTCATTCGCATTGATGGGTGGTATACACACATTCGTAAACCGACAGCATCCTCCGTGTCTTCGTCTGACTCAGGTAGAGCCCATGTTTCGCGCTTTTGGTTGTCCCAGTGCTCGAACACTAGTAATCCTCAGAGATTAGTTCGCACCGAATACAGAGGAATCCACGAAGCGATTACAATGATGTTGGAAACCGAGGAAAGTAGCAATGACCCATTCGGCGATTTGTGGACTGCATGTAGTCAGCTTGCGAGCGGGAAAGAAGCCAAACATCCACCTACGGGTGTACACCGTTCGCCGTACAGAATGATACATCGCTGTCTTTGAAGAGGGTTGTGTCTGCGATGTGGTTGCAACCGGCGGTGTGAAGTTGTACGTATCGCAGATTAGGGACTTGTTCTTTTGTTGGGACATAGTTCCACGTGAGAAGAATTGTGATCGAGTTCCAGGTCTCCTGCGATATATCTGGGGGCATCTCGGTGTCCTGCATGTCCCTTTTATAGGTGATTACCCGGATGCCGGGACTGATTGTTGGTAGACTCTCGAGGAATGATACAGGGAGATCCCATGGTGCTATGCTTAGCAGTACTTCCGGATTTTGGACCGAGTTCTGCATCATTTTGACTTGTTGTCTTTGCGGGAGTATCTGTTGAGTAGGGCGAGCGGCGAACTGATGTCGGGGCGAGGAGAATCGTAGGGTCGATGATACAATAGGGTGTGCGGGGATGCGGCGTTAAAAGCCCTATTAGAAACCATGTCTATAGCAAGAAGAAATGGATCGGGGATTAGGGCAATCGTTTGTTTTAAATATGGTGAATCTGACTGGAGCTCGCTGTTATTAGTCCAATTATGTACGTCTACCAGTGGCTCTCTCTATAAAGTTGAATGAGAACATTTAAAAGATTGCCATTTTCTTTGTGGGTATCGAGCTGATATAGAATTATTATGGTTATAATAAGATACGGGACGTGATGCCCAAACAAACTGCGATCGGGCGTGAGTGGATGGTTTCAAAGCATGATCTTTCTCATAGGGTTATTCGTTTAGATATACTTACCGGTAGCCCTGATCTTCGGATTGAATCCTGGGGAGTGTCACTTGATATGCGGGGTGAAGATCTAACCAGAATAGGCAAGTTAAATGAGAGCACATCTGCCCAACTAAGCCCGAAATGGTAGATTCGCCACCAACCCGCGTGGACGTTGGATCAAAGTCGCCGTCTCTTTACGACCAACAACCGCGCCAGATGCAGAGGGAAATCAATAACTATCAAATCTAGATAAAAGAATGACATTATCTAGCAACAGGGACATCTTACAGGCAAGTTCCCTCCCATTTGAGGACCCTCATGAACGTGCAAACCTTTGGTCAAGTGCGAGTTATCTAACGAATGAACCAGACTTGGACTTGAGTAATCAATCACGAATATCGGGAGTTACCCCGCCATTCTCGATAAGGCCGCCCTGCTTCGCTTGCTGCATTTTAGACCTACTAGTAGCTTTTACCTGCCTATCTAACCTGGCTTATTGTCAATGATGCTTTGATTTAATGTTCTTATTGCTCAATCAAAACGTTCAGACCCAACTGTCAATATGCCCCGTCAAAAACGTCGGTACGTTCCGAAGGTAAAAGGTGCGCATAGATGGAATCAGACGTGCCAATTATATCGTGGGTTCTCTGACCGGATATGTGTGCAGGTTGCTATGAATGCTCCCAGCGCCGAATCCATTGTGACCGCGTACAGCCATGCTGTGGGAAATGTGCGTCCAGAGGCATACCATGCAGTGGGCTTGGGGTCCGCTACCGGTTCCGCGACGGGGGAAACCAAGGTAAGATAACCTGGCAAGAGGAAAATTCACCTCAGGGTGGGTATGTTTTTCCTTAATGATGGTTTCGCCGAAGGTGAGCATACTAACTGGGCTTGCAGCAAATGGCCGGGTGATCTCCCGCAGCATGAACGCTCACCGTCTTTTGTTCGTGGAGGCTCTTCCGAGGAGCAATTCGACTGGACTATCAATGTCACAAATGACCCCGCAGAACCCAATGCACTAGCGGGGCTGGGCCCTGATTCACCAAAATCATCTGCTGGTAGCCCTGAAGCAATGACCACCCTCCCTCTAAGCGTCGATCTAGTGGACCCAAGCAATGAATTTCTGTTGACTTACTGTAAGCCTCATCGACAGACCCGATTGAAGTTTATATAGGATAATAACCCTTCAAGTCTCCCACAATATTGCACCTCAAATGGTGGTTATGGATGACAAGTACAATGGATGGCGGTACTTGATTCTGCCCTTTGCGTTCTCCGACAAAATGGTTATGGATGCGGTGTTGGCTGTATCAGCCTTCCATCTCTCTCACAAGACCGGAGGGACACTCCCTGTCAGACCGGATAAGCTCTATGCAAAGGCAATCTTAGGCCTACAAAATAGAAGCTCTTTGGATGAGTACGACATGCTCACGAGGCAGTCTATATTCGTTGCAATCATTACACTGCTGGTAGGGGTCATGGTCAACGGATCTTCCGATTTCCCTATCCTGTTTCACATGTTGCAATCTGCTCTCGATGCGGTCGGGGGAGAGGGCGGGCTTGGGAACGGTGACATGGCCAATTTTCTGCTGCGGCAAATACGCAAGTGAGTATCCAAAGCCTCCAGGGGTTGCTGAGTACCATCATTAATCCTGCCAGGTTTCGTGTCTATGCTGCACCACTGCTGAGTGAGGAGGCTGGTGTACGTAGCATTGTTGCCCATGCCCAAGAGAGCTTTGACTGCCTGCACTACAACGGCAACCTCCACCCCGACCATGCACTCACCTTTTATCTGAATGCACATCTTCGACAGCAAGCATATGACATATATCTAGAGCGCGCACTAATAGGGCCTCACGGCACATTAGACCCTGACAAGATAGAGCGATTCAAGGAAACACTAGGGTTGTTCCCGGAGGGATCATTAGGAGAACATTCCCTTGTGTGGCCCACGTTCATTGCTGCATCAGAGAGCTTGAAGGATGAGCATCGGCTATATTTCAAGCAGTTCTTGGAAAAGCAATTTCACCGTAATGGGTTCCTTAATCTGCAGCAAGCTCTCAAGCTTCTTGAAAAGATATGGACGCGAGGCAGTTATACAAATTGGCCCACACTTCTCCCAGAACCACGAGTGTTTATTATGTAGCAATTCTATTATAGACAAAAGCAGCATTGTACGATCAAGGCCCTCTGCGAATGGATTTCCGGATTATAAATTATACATACAAGACCACCAATGCGATGTTCCAGTTAACTGACAACAAAACAAGAGCGTGTTTACAGTCGTAACTGAGATCTGAGCTAGAGACTATCCATAACAAACCGCCACCTGTGTATACATCTCTTACACGCCTTCTTCACCTCTGCAACCATCAAGCCGTCAAGCAAACTGCAATTGATTCCGTGTCCCAAGCAAAGAACGCTCCATTGGAGTCGTTTTCAACTTTAACCAGGGCCGTGCCTCAGGTTGCGAGAGAAAACACTGGGTTAGATATTCTTCACACAACTACCCAAACAGATCCTGCTTCTGATCATCGCATATACTCTGAAGCCTCTCTGGCACTACCTTCGCCGCCCTAAGTACAAGACAAAAAAATAAAATGGTATGAGTGGGAACCCTGGAACATCCTTACCTGGTACTGTGCGGTGCCACACGGCTATTGACTATTGACACAGTGAGTGGGGATACATGGGACAGTTTCAGAACCGGGACCTAGTGTATGTATCATTTTCTTGAATGGAACAATTCAAAGGTACGCCCGCTTCCTAGCACTCATCCTTTAAAAAATCGAGGGATTATGATGCTAGAGACTGGGAAGATAAGTGTCGTAAGCTCACGTGTCGCTGAGATCCGGTCCACCGAACGAACAAAAATCTCCGCTGCGTCTCTACATGAGTTGATGGAACATACGCTCAAAGAATTCATACGCAAAGAGGCAAGCCGAAAGAGATCTTTATTAGGTGCTGATGAATGCCTTGGGCTTTCTACATCACCTATCCATACATCTCGCCCGTTCCCCAAATGGATTGGCTCTCTGCGCGGGAAAGCATTGGTTCTGAGCAGGACACAATTATATTGTGGTTTGGGGAGACACGAGTGGGTTTATGTTCAGGTGAAAACTTCGGAAACGGATTTGAAGCTGTGCTTTAGCGTATGTGCTACTATGTGGGGTTGAGCGCCCCGAGAAAGATAAGAAGCCATGATGCCACCGCGAGAAGACCAGCAAATTTATTGATCTGATCTACATTGCTTGTTCTACCTACCCTGTTTCATCACTTCCCAAATCCAAGCACGGTCCGGCATGACGGATGTTGCAATTGCGCCAGCTGTGGCTCCAAGCCCTCAACAGGACAAGTTCATGAGCCCCCGGAAACCTCTCCCACAGTCTCTCATTGAAGGTGCTCAGATACCAGACCGGACACCATTTTATGCAGAAAAGCATGTCAATTTTAAGTTTCCCAAAAGGATAATCACGATGAAGGAAATCGGACTGGAAGGCGCGGGCATCACGTCCACGGCCATCTCGGAGCCATTCACACTTTTCACCGAAGAGGCAATTAAGCAGATGAGAGCCGAGATATTCAGCCGGCAAGTGCTGGAGAAGTATCAAGTTGGTTCGGACCTGGCAGCCAATATGATTCGAGGTTACTGCCCAGAGTGCGTTGTTACCTTCGTTCTCTCTTCACAAGATATACTTATGCACATATAGGAAGTCCTCATTTATCTACGACGCGTGGAACAGCCCTGCAGTTTTGGGAGCACTCTCGCAAATAGCTGGAATCGAGCTGGTTCCTGCTATGGATGTAGATATTGGACATGTCAATATCTCAGTTCGTGATGACGCTGCAACCGCCAGTGTACCCGGCAGGGATGCAGATGATAAGCCTGCTTTTGAGTGGCATTCTGACAGCTACGCATTCGTCTGCGTCACCATGCTATCAGATTGTGCCGGAATGATCGGTGGCGAGACGGCTATTCGGACAGGCACCGGCGAAGTTTTAAAATTCCGTGGACCTGCCATGGTAAGGAATTCTATTTTGATATGGAAGGCCCCATAGCTAATGGTGTAATCTAGGGCACGGCTGTCATTATGCAAGGTCGTTATATTGAGCATCAAGCTCTCAAGGCCTTTGGCGGTCGGGAACGTATCAGCATGGTCACATCGTTAAGGCCTAAATCGCCCTTTGTTCGCGATGAGACCATCATCAGACCTCTGTTGCCAATAACTCCCAAGAGGACTCTTTACTATCAGTATGTGGAGTATCGGCTAGAGAACTTGGAGGAGCGGGTGCGTCATCAGTTGAAGGTAATGCGGCAGCATAAGAAGGCAGGTCGTGACTTTGACGTTGCCTCGGCACGCGAGTTTCTGTTAGAAGAGAGAGAGTTCATTGATGCTATGTTAGAAGAACTGGGGGATTCATAAACTGTCAAACAGTCAAAATGATCAGTTCACGCTTGTTACGATATAATTTACTGGGCACTCATCGAAATGCTATTTTCGTCTTCAGTGCAGAACTCAGTCCAACAGAGTATATAGTCATCAAAGGCTACATTAAATCTTTTCATGTCCTTTCAAGTGCCTCACAGCCTCAGACTAGTAAATATCTTACATATAATGCCTCTATTCTGGACATGCAAACACATTCATATTGGTGCTCTCATAAACATCGCTTTTATCAAAAGTACTAAAGTTCCCAATACATCCGCAACTTAATCATCTTAACATTGGCCTCACGAGGCGACTTAGCAACATAAGAATTATACACGTCCATCGAAAGCCTGCATAGCTATGTTGACAACATAAGGCCTTTCGACAACCTAAGGCCGACGATATCCGATCCCAGGCATCCATCCCAGAACGCGTCGAATCACTGGGGCGAGCCATCGCGATCAGCCTCCTATTGGCCTACGTATGAGAAGTGGATTTTCGCGATGCGTGCAAGTCTAAGCCATACTCGGCTTTTCATTGGTTCCACTTGCAATGTCATGGCCAGAAACGTGGCTCAGAGGGTAACCAACAACATGGGAAAGTATATAGACGATGATAAAGTTATTCTAGAGTCTAGACCCTGTACCAACCACCTACAGCGTAGACAATGCATCCAGCACCGACTTCTTCCATCCACAATCAACACCAGACCCGGAACAGGAAGAAGGAGAATACGACGACGACGACGACGAAGGCGCAAGACGACCCCCCAAACCTCTCCGCCAGTTAGCACCGTAACCACCGACGCCTGATATCAAAACACACGTACACGTGAACCCAGATAGCAACCTGCCAACGCCAGATCTATGCCTTCGGCAATCTCAATCCCCCATTTTGGGCTTCCTGCCCCTCATATTGCACTGCATGAATCTCGTACACCGCGCCATCATGATGATTTCGCTATTGTAGTAGACTAGAAATGCGTTTTTCACTCTTCCAGAACTCCTGATTCCAGACGTCGAGGACGGTCTCTCTTCGCCGCAGCCAACGGCATTCGTGAAATACATCTCTAATTTGTCGTTCCTGGTGCTCCATTGAGGCGCGAATGTAACGATGGGATTAGAGCTACCACTACTACTGGGTAACTGGACGAACGAGGCCGCACCGCTTCCGTTTACGGTGCATCTGGAAGAGGGAGAGGCCAGTTGCATCGCCGAAGTCGCGGCGTTGGGGCCATGATAGGTAGTGACCGTGGACGGAGAAGAGTTTCTTCGGGTGGGGTTTGTGGCGGTTGCTGTCCGATGCGCAGGTTGAGATTGTAAAGTCGGTTCGGGATAGGCTGTAGGTATGTTGTCTGACGTGGAAGGCTGTAGGGGCCTCGAGACGATGTGATCTGAGCGGATGGCGATGAACCCGGTTGTTTGAGGATGTTTTAAATATTTGGATGTGTTACGGAGGGAAATTGAGAAGTATAGACATTGAGATTTCAGGTGGTGGGCTGGGTCTTTAATATTATTGTAACTATGCCTGTGGCCCCGTGGATGAGGAGTAAGTCTGATATACACTGCCTTCCTTCGTTGGACTGTCTTTGAATGGCTTGTTTTGCGAAACTTGTGTAGCCAGAGCTTCTCATAGATACATTTCATCTTGACTGCTGGTTTGATCATGGAGCTTGGAGAAGTTCACGAATAGCCACAAGTTGCTTTCCCAGGGCTGTCCGTGGTAGAAGAGCAGCAGAGAGACTACAGGGAAGTGGGTAACTAAAGTAAATTTATTGATCTCCACGTCGGGCGACGCCCTGATTTGTCTCCCAGGGATATCTGTGACGTATGTGTAATGAACTATGCCTTCGTGAGAGGTAGGACGGTGCGGTTGCTAGAGAATTTGATATAGTCCCTTGGAAATGTTGTTGCCAGGACGGTGTAGTAGGTGATTATACTGAAAGCTCGATGCGGATGGGTTTGGGTTGAGGTGTTAATGGGTAAAATTAGGAGGACGAAGTTATAAGACGCCGTAGCTTAGACGGATCATGTCAGTTACAACGTAGAAGTGTCCAGTATAAAAACACCTTGCATATTAGAATGGAAATTCTATTCACAACTGATGACGCTAATAATACCAAGAAATCAAGACAAAGTAAAGGGGAATCATTAGGTAAAGAAAACCACCATCATGCTGCCCACTGGGGACTGACTCTCTTGATAAATTTCATAAACTTCCAGAACCCAACAGCATGTTCGACATTGCCGTAGGGATCGACCACTCGTTCCGGGAATGCAATTCCTGCTCCATGCAAACCCGGGATGACACGGCCAGTCGTATCATGGAAGCCACCGGACGCCGAGTCAAATTCAGGGTCGAGGAGATGACCATTCACTGACAACTCAGGAAGGGGATCCCGAGTAAATCCTACAGCTTGCACCAGGTGGGTGCACGATGGCAGATGCCGCTCATATTGCGTGGCTTCCTGGCCGCCTCCGCAGTCCACCTTGGTGATGAACAGGCCGGCTTCGGACTGAGGGAGCTTGTCCTCCTCCAGCTGTTGCCGCGCAAAGTCAGCGGCAGAACCCTTCAAACCGGTGTTGTCCCGCAGAATCCAGCCATCCATGTACTCGGCATACCTCAGTGGATGCCGAGTGAACCACTTAATGCGGAGCTGGGGGTGGGTACTGCGGGCCAGATCTACCAGGTTGAGGAGTGCCAGAATGGCACTATGGGAAGCTCCGACAACCCCCACAGTCTGGGACTCACTGCGGGGAAGATACGAGACGAGGTCACTAGGTTTGAGCACTACATCTAGATCCAACCTCTCGATGTGCTGTCCACACACAGGAATCGGCACCTCTGTCGGCGATGATCCCGTACACAAGATGAGTCTAGGGGTAATGACCTCAACTTCGTCGAGGTGGTCCGCGCGTTGGATCCGAACAGTCCAAGACGACGTCTAAGAGCGACAAGGACAACGATTAGCTACACAGGGCACGAGATCTCCTGGGACGGCCATCTATATAGGACTTTATACTGACATTCTCTACCAGGTTGGCAGCCGTGACATACCCCCGACACGCATAAACCTGGTCCATCTTGGTGATGCCATCTGTCAAGGCACGGACCATATCTGCCGCATGATGCAGGTGACAGGTCTTCTCCTGATCGAGTTTGGCCATCGTTGAGAATGGACTAGGGATACGGGTGCCTAAGATTACGGAGCGGAAAGGCTGGACTGCTGTGGCATACGCTTGGAACAGAGCGACTTTGGTGTTGCTGAATCGGCACCGAGACAAGTCAGTCGAGCGCTCCTCATCCGACGCCTTCGATGAAGTCAGGCTGCCAGACAGAAACACTCACCTAGGCACTTCACGGTACTTGCGATTCACCCGACCAGCCTGGAAGGATGGATCAATCCAGGCGATCTTCCCTCCTAGTTGTTTCTCCAACAGATTCCCCATAACGGCAAGACCGGCGGGGCCGGCTCCCACGACGACCGCGGCACATCTCTGTGAATTCATTTCCGAGGCCGTATAGGTGGTGTGATTTGAGTTTTTAAGGATACCAGGAACGAAACAGAGCGTTTTGTGGCATAGAAATAGTGCACGGCTTGCGATGGCAGAATCCAGAGAAAGATGGGTGGGAGAACGCTGGGAGAGAAGGCCGAAATTTATGGGGAGAATGCCCAGGGGTGGAATGTATGGAAACACCGGTGTAATTCTCGGCAAAACAAGCTAGGGAGCGTCGTCATTGTGCCTTGGTCTAGACGAGAGGGGAAGGCACATGGAGAAAACGACCAAGCGGATGGGACAGAGCGAATGACAGCAGCCAGAACTAGTCATTCGTAACTGGCACTTTGGGGATCGTTTTGTGCGGAAATGCGGCTTCAAGGCCGAAAGGAAGGCGCTCTCGGGCGAGATGTACAACTCCTCATCCTCAGTTGACGCAGTCCCCGTATCAGGCGGTGATACCCTCGTAGCCCGTCGTCTGGTAGTCGCCGATTGCCCTCCCTCAAATAAGCCAATTGTTGCGCGACCTGACGCATCCGCCCCACTCGCAGGCAAATCCTTGAGCGCTTTCCGTCGGAGGTCACATGCTGGTCGTGTTCGTGTCTTGGCTGGTGAAGAGGCAAAGACGAAGAAAGAGTCAAGGGGTGAAGGTCGAAAGAAGAGATCAAAATCTCAGTTCCATAGACCGAGTGACTGTCAAGTTGTCTCTTCGATCGCGAAAAACAGAGGATCCTTTTCAGGCGTCTGGTGATGGAGGAAGCGAGGACCTTATATTCAGATGAGTTAGTTGTGGATCGTCGCAGTCTTGGCGCAATTGCGTGATTTCTCAAAGGAATGAGGTTATTGCTGGCGGCCTGATTCGAAAGGCTGTCACCCTATTCCTGAATTGGGGGGTCTTGTCCTATGATCAAGTAACTCAAGTATGTTTCATTTATTCATCCATACATACATTCCTCATCGGAAATAAATAAATAAATAAAATGAAATAATAAAATGCTGGGAACTACATATCATTCATGAGTTACCCCCATTCACCCAATGATCCAACAATATCTCACAGGTCCAGCCTTGATATCTATTTACTATCGTATACCTAGCATTCCCTCTCACTGATTCTCTATGTATATATGTACCAGTCCAGCCGGGAGACGCAGGGGACAATAAGGAGCCACCAACTTTACACAGCCCAAAATACCCGCACTGACAACCGTTCCACATGGTTCGACCATGCCCCAAACCGTGCTCGACCCCAGACGGCGATTGTATCGCCAATCTGCAAATTACGCACTTGACTGCCATCGAGCGTGGCTCGTCCTCGACCTTGGTTATGCTGGATTTCTTCCGCTTCCGCTGAATCGGCGCTGATGTTGTCAAGATGATGCCAGGCGATATGATAATGCTGGGTTCCGCTCGCCGCCGCTCGATTCGCTTGGAGTTTGTGGGAGCTGGGCAGGAGAAGAGGATGATCTTGCCCAAACCGGACCCCGTTCGCATCTCGCTCGGGAATAGATGAATTTCCAGACGTTGGCAAATTCTCGAAGGGGACAACTTCGGTGTCAAACCAAGTATAAGATCCGTCAAACGTGCCATGCCCGCTGTTAACAAAGCCCTGGTCATGCGAGGCGATGGAGAAGACAATCTTCCGACAAGGATGAATAGTCCGGTGAGGGAGAACTTTAGGCGAGTCACTGCCCAATGTCTACGAGATGTCAGCGATCAAAGTTAGTGGAGAGATATGCCAGGTGAAGAGTTCTGGAGAGTATGCAGTATACATTTTCATCATAGCACAGTGGTGCTGTCCTGACCAACACCTGATCTTTGTCCTGGTGAATAATTCTCTTTTGATCCAAGGTAGCCTCGATGGAGGGCCAATATTCAGCCGCATCCACGATCAAATCGACAATCTCAACGGGTAACCCTTCAGGGATTATCTTCCATCGCAGCAGATACCGAACTTTAAGCACATCGTAGAGTTCGGGGTAGAAGATCTCCGAGTCAGTCGGTCCATGGTTGTCGTCAGCGGTGCTATTTTGGTTGCCCATATTAGATTGGGGCTCGGGCTCGTCGTTAGAGGAATTCGACTGTCTGCGTCTGAGCCCACGGAAGCGTGGAACCATGGGGAGCATCATCTAGAAAGCAAGTGGGTCTAGACCTCGTGTTAGGAATGGTGCGATAATGAAGAGTATATCGTAAAGGGTGACAAAATTAAAGTCACTGGGAAAGCACGTTCTAGATAAATTATCTATCCTTATCAGCGAAAGGACTGGACGGCTGGTTTGATGATTGCTCTAGGTAATGATCCACCTTCTAGGCGCCGAGCTGAAAGTGAAGAGTTCCACACAGCCTCGATTAAGTCAAGCTGAAGACAATAACGAAAGATGGGTCAAAGTACAAGTCCACTGACTCAAGCCGTACATACAGATTCGACACAGTCCTTTTATGGCTCTTGCGCTCACTCAGACACGCTACCTTCCTGTGTATTTACACCCCGCGTCGGGTGGGGGAATCTGGGCTGAGTGGTGATCGATCGACAGCTGTACAATGACCCGTCCTGTGAGATCATATGACCCTACTGTCAACAGACAAGCGAGAAAGATCAATTATGGTAAAGCACAGTAGTTAATACAAGATGAAGTAGTTGTTCTTAAGTATTAGTACCTGGTACTAGAAAAGTAGTAGGTAGTTGCCTTCTTTGACCGATTGGGTTTAGCCCAAAAGCCCATGACTGGATGACTGGATGACGTCAGAACCCTGGGCTGCACGGCCGGACACATTTATACTACATACTAGTGAGGCTTCAGGCACTACACTATCCTCTGCTTAATCATTACAGGTATAGTACCGTAGGTCTTTATTTAAGGTTCATTTCTTTTGTAAAATACATATATGAGGGACAGAACATGTAATCTACTTCATACTCTCAGTCTATTCAGTCTTCCTCTTTTTCCCTCCCGCTGCCTTGTACGCGGCGGCTCGTTTGCTACTGCGGTTTTTCGGCTTGCCTTTGCTGCCACGACTCTTCGTCTTCACGCGAATACGCGATGACCCATCATCTGTCGCCCGGTGGCCTTCAAACACCAACGAGTTGTTGGAAATAGATTTCGTTGCATCTGCCCTGACCTTGGCCGCACCCGCTCTGCCGAAAAGCTTACCAGCTCGACCTTGAAGCGTCTTGTCCGCCTCCCGTAGCGATTTGCCTTGAGTGCTACCGCCGGCTTCACGTTTCTTCGGCTGTTTCTTGGCTCGCATGACACGTAGCTTCCGGGGGAGCATAGGCGGATACTGCTTTCCATCCAGCAGAAGGGCCTCCTCCACACAATTCTGATCGTAGAATTGGACATAGGCAAACCCTTTCGAAACACGGGTGACACTGTCGCGAACGACCCGAACGGACTCGACATTGCCTCGGCGGATAGTCTGGTCTTTGGGTTTGCTGGTGTGGGCATTAAAGGTCCGCCAAAGTCCTTCTTCAACATCGGCAGGAGCCTTCTTCTTCTTCGGCTTTTCCTCATCATCGGCATTGCCTTCCTGGTCCACGAAGTTGAGATTGCCAACGAAAACGCACCGTTTATTATCGACCGGGGCGGGATGTGCGACGCTATCAACACGTACGTGTCTATCCAAGACGACAGTCCCGTTCAGGGCAGCAGGAGCCTTCCGAGCGGCCTGGACAGTACTATAAACGATATAGGCGTTGGTACTAGGAGTGGTTTCATCCAGAACCTCGCGCTTTGCAAAGGCAGCACGCTTCGGGATCTTTCCACCACTCGCGAAGGCTGTAGAACGGAAACGTATCGATTCCACTTTGTGCGGTCCTGTAGATTCAGGGAGTGTAGAAAGAAACGACTCAAAATGTTTCAAAAGGGTTTTCTTGGCAGACTTGGACTTGATGGCCTCATTGGAGACATTGCTTAGGAACACCGTGCGATTGGACTTGTCAATATTAGACGACTGAGCGTCGCCAGTCAGAGTTTCGTGTTTGGGAATCGCAATCTCTCCATCTTCGTCGGAACTTTCATCCTCATCCTCACCGTCGGGTTTGTCGGTAGATGTTGCTTCGTCCTCTTCTTCACCCTCGGCTTTTTGCCGCTTTGCTTTTTCCGCACGGCGCTTCTGTTCTTCCTTCTGTTCTTCTTTCGCTATGCGACGCATGTAAGATTCTTCGAGATCTTCTCCCGCAGTCCTCTTTCGTTTCCGACTGGGGGGCTCTGAAGCTGCCTGAGCAGGGTCATCACCAGCGTCGCTCGAGGCTTCAGATACTTCCTGCATAACCTGATCTTCATCTTCGGGCTCCGACACATCTTCACTGGTATCGTCACCTGCGGCAGGTTTTTCAACGGTGCTGCTAGTTGTGGGCAACGACGGTGCTTTTACTGGGCCCGACTAAAATATGTGACAGACATTAGCCAAGTTTTCAACAATCGAAAGCAACCCACTTACACTCGTCTCAAACAAGGACGCCAATGTTGGGTCAACTGCGGCACTTCCAGCTATGAAAGGAAGAGATGTCTCTGCCTTTTCGGTCTGCGGAGCGTTTTCCGACTGAGATTTTGATTTCTTTCCCATCGTGAAATTAACTGTGAGAGTGTCCCGCCTCTCAAGATATACGGCTTGTTTCTAGCTAAAGAAAAAAAAAATTAGAAAAAGAGGGAGTGTAATGGCGGGGAGCGTATTTTCTTTCTGTTGCTGTCCGTACTCCGCATAACTTTTTTTTTCTGTTTTACTCTTTTTGGATCTTGGCAACGGAAGCTGATATATCACGTGAAGAATCTGATAAATCGTGGTAGTTCCTCACTCGGGCAATTATAAATTATTTTTTGAAAAAATCAACCTTACCAGCCACTTTGCTCACATCTGTCAGTGTGTTACTGATCATGTGGAACTTTTACTTGCTTCTTTTTTCTGTTTTGATTCCCTACTAGTCGGTTGGCATGTCGCGGCGCATGAGATAGCCAGAAGCATATCATCATACCCCCAAAGGCGGTGAGTAATGATCCGAGTGAAGGAAAAGCGAAAAGACGGGCAGAAAAGGACCGGACGATACGGGCGGCATACGGCAGCGTGACGCTCTCTCAGTCTCTCGCTCCCTCGCTCTCGGTCATGATCAATCATTCTTTCTCCCTCCACCAGCAGCAGCCACTTTTCTCTGCGCTAACGCTCTGGTGGCTCCCATACTCAATCGTTGTCATAATCGCTCGCTAGGGAATTGCTACTTTTTTCTTCAAAACCTCGACATTAACCCACCTTTCTTCTATGCCGTTCATTCTCCCGCAGCGCTTTACTGTCGTATTGCCCGCTTCGTGAAGTCGACCTCCACCTCCCTCCTCTTCGTCGTCCTTCGCCCTCCCCCCACCAAGTGCTGGTTTGCGCCGATCCTGCAGTATATTATATCCTTGGTGACATACATACAACATTATCTGGTTATATTGGCGAGAACCTGTGGCCTTGAACCTCCTTCTGCAACTGCGGTCTTAGGGAATCGTGCTCGGTCGCGGCAGCTGGGGTTACCACAGGTTTCGCGATTGGCGCATTATTGAACGGTACGTTTGTTGCTGGCCTACAACCTCATCGATGGCTTGATCTATCCTCGATGCGATGTCATTCTGGTTGTTGGCATACTGTGGAAACCGAATATTACTGTTGCTCTGGCGCACTTCCCTGCGCTCAAAGCCGGGAACGAATGATTGCCCATGAGTCTGGGGTGTGTGATCAAATCTCCGCACCGCCTTCAGACACTCTGCCCTCAACATACTTTTTCCCATTCTCCTTCCTGTTGATTTTGGTCATTCATGTTGATGTAGTGTGAACGGTTTCCTTGGCATATCTATAATGCATTTTCCGAGTCTTTCTAACATTTTCTCTTCGATCCATTTAGCTCTTGGTCCGACTGCACCCTCTTGACCGCCGGCCTCCTCCCCACAAGCATACTGAAAATCAACTTCCGTGGACCTCTCCTTTTACCTGTCTCCTTTCAACTTCTGAAGCCACTGCAGTCTGTGCACCACCCTCCATAACTAATGGAGGTGGCCGAAAGCAGAGAATCCGCCTCGGTCGGTCCGCCCGCCGGGGCAGAGTCCACCATCACCAATGGCGAACACCACCTTCTCCTTGCCGACGCGCTTATAGATGATGATGATGACGGTCGATCTAGTAGTCTAAGTGAAATTGACGATGTCTCCGAGAATATGGCGTTCGATCTTGAGTCGCCTAAGCCTGAGAAGGCCATGACGGAGAACGATTCAGAGGCGGAAACCGAGCGCATTGAAGATTCTCCGAATAATATTCGTTTGAGAAGAGACATTGTTGTGAGCGCAACTAATCATGGTCCAAGTCCCAGCAAGCTAGCTCAGTCAACGACATACGATGAAGTTGAAGACGAGGAGCATGTGCCAGACGATTCGCCCAGCAAGCCCCGCTCAAAAAATAATCAGATACCTGACCTTGGTGAAGAGACGCCAGGGCTTGACGACTCAGCACTTTCAGAAGGCATCGGAAAGAAACGTAAACGGCACGGCTCTGCTGATGAGCTGGGCACCGAACTTGACGAAGAGGACGAGCCTCCTCAGAAACGCCGCGGCTCTCTCAAAAGCGAATTGAGTGATCCTCCCGCGGAGGATATTGTGCTGACACCTGAGCCCATTGAGGAGGACCCCATCGAGGAATCTTCCAAACCCAACGAAGAAGATACCCCAATCGATGATATTCCCGAGTCCGACTTGCCAGCGGCTCCTGCGAAGGGAAGAAAGAGTAGGAAAGGCAAGCGAAAGGGGCGGAAAGCGAGAGATGTCGATGAGGATGCAGACATGGCTCTCGAAGCCGGCGCGGAAGGCGGTGGGGATGATACACTTGGGGATGAGGAGGCTGCTGAACGCGAAGAAGCAGATGATGGTGAGGCAGCCGCCAAACTTGAAGAAGAATGTAAGTTACTATGTCCTCCACAACTATGTCACTTTCTACTTCGTGCTAATGTTCGAGTGTAGCAGCAAAACGGGTATCTGCGATGGAATCGCTGGCAGTTTTAGAGCGGGAGTTCGCCGCCCTGCGAGACAAGTAAGGATCCCTGCGTCTCTTGGTCAGACATGCATTGGTTACTGACTAAGCCAATAGGATCTATGATGAACGAGTCTCTAAGCTTAATCGCGAACTCGAAATGCTCAATGGGCCGAACCCCACACATCCCGAATTTCTGCGGCAGTTGGAGTGTATACAGCGGTATCGGGACGCCAAGATCAAATACGAGCATACACTGTATCAGTATAGAATCAAGGCCCTGTTGAACAAGAGCCTGGCCGAGCGTGCACAAGCGCATAGTACGTACTTCCAGCGGGTCCGGGACGTTCGTGAAAAGCACTCGAGTGCCATCAGCAAGCAGTTCTATGCCATTCAACATGATCGCTTCAAGACGGATGAAGTTAGTCCGCAACATTATATTCCGTTTCCCACACGCCGTTCGCAACAGATTGCCAACCAGACTGCCTACAATCAAGAAGTATCCATTCTGGCTGGTGTTGCAAAGTATGTCGGTTTCCCAGCCGCACCTTCATTGTCTGCTGCACGGCCGGCTGAGCTTGAAGAGGACATGGAAAAGATGGGCGTAAGTTTGTTCTGGGGACTCTTCAATCATTATGCTCTAATGCTGACCTAATTTGCGGGCAGATCTCCATTGAAACGAGAGTCCCTGTCTCCCACCACCATCACTCAACGTTACCGCGAGGCGCCATGTCGTCTATGTCGTCGAACGTCTTCCGCGCCGCGGCAGAGGAAGCGTTCTTAGAACAGACCCCTTGGGCCAACCCACAGCATCCAATCCATCATCAACAGCAGATTCCGCCAAGGCCCCAGAGTCGGGTATTTGAGAACCCGCGAGCCCCGGCTTACACTACACCAGCAGCCCAAAAACGAGTTGTGGACATTCATGCTCCCAACGGGTCGGCGTCCACCATTGCCGAAAATTCTTCGGCAAACAACACACCCTATGATCACGAGCAGCCCACCCAGGGTCTCGGGCCGTATGGGAATCCCGAATACGACGCAGACCGACGATCCGGGTTCCGATCATTAAGCTCCTCCCCGCTAGATGTACGGAAACCCCATCCGTCGTATAACACCCTCGACAACCGATCACCGCCGCACCGGAATGCCGGTTACTCACCGCCTCCTGCCCGATTAGGGCTTTTCCAGTCGAAACGTGACTCATCACCACCGCTGCCCTCCTCCAAACCAGCAAATTCCATACATCATCACGGGTCAGCTGGAGTCCTGGGCGGCTCCGGTTCGAACCAAATGACAGCCCGTTAGAACCCAAAACACCCAAAAGACCTCACCACGATAACCCCCATCCTCTCTACCCCACCTCATAACGTCTCACTTATTGTCTCCATAACGGTTTGGATAGTGTATAGGGTTCCACACGGTGTTGTAGAGTTGCGCTATTATTCTTTTTTCTTATAATGTATGTACGGGTTAGCATGTATGACTGGAATCGAAACACGGACGAGATCAACTTACAGTACCCCTTTCGCTTATTTATCTTTTTGCTTTGGTCTTGGCGCATTGTGAATATGGGATTAAATGGTTGCATTGCTTCGGCTTGCCTATGTGTTATGTTACCTTTGTATTTGCACAATACCTACCTATCTAACTAACTATACATGCCTCTATGATACACATATTGGCCTTGAGCCTTGTTGATTCTACTTCATTTGAGTGCTTGTTCCTCGGATATGCATAAGGATATAAGGGTTAAAATATAATTGACTAGAATCATGACCATACACTCTCAACATGACTATGCAACACTACCACATAATCTAATAGAACCTGGCTAGATATCCATATAGCATCCAAGGTATGACACACGGTTAAATAAGCAATCTATCGGGATGAATGGTAGTCCTAAATGGCGAAAGAAAACACAGAACCAGACAACCTATACTAGATTGATATTCAGTACATGGATGGAACCATAGCAGGTGCATTGCATTTCCGCTGTAAGTATGCCCAATCATTTAGTAAAGCGATGACTAATTGCTATCTGTGTATGCGAAACAGAATTGGATCTCTGCCCAAACTAGACGTGACATCATCTATCAATCCTAATAAAAGTACGGTCAAGACTTCTCGCTCGCTTCGGTTTATTTTCAATTGTAATTTGACAGGCCTTTGGGTGTAGGGATGCCGGGGGACGAGGTATTGACGGTTTGGATTATGTTTGTGACTATGGTTTCTGGGCGGGTGTGTTGGCTGGGATTTGGTGCCTAAGCACCGTTTGCGACGGGAGTGTTGTTCTCTGATTCAACTGTACGGCTCACCAAGGTAGATTGTTGTTCGGGCTGTGCTTGCTGTACGGCTGTGCTCTGCGGACGCCATCTGGCTAGAACTTTACCAGCGGCGGGTCGTGATTCCTCGTCTAGGGTTAAAAAGTTAGCGGAGGTACACCCATGGGGAATGGTGTCATTAGCTTACATGTCTGGTAAACATCCTCTACGGCATTGAGACACATTTCTCGCGCCGGGGGCCGGAACATAATCAAATACCTAATCAATGTCAGTTCATATAGTTCTCAGAGTCTATTGATAGACGAAGTACGCACAGTAAGGATTGGATGCAGAGATTCACTCTCTCGGGGTCTTTTGCGAGACTGGCTACCCGTTTTGTGATGGGAATAGTTACTTCTGGAATCTCGCTGAGGAACCGGATAAAGATCTTGGTGTCCCGAGAATCCAAATATGGCAAAAATCCGTCCAGAAGCCGCAGTGACCACTGGTCGTAGTGTAATGGCACCGACGATTCCTCATCTTCCTCGGCTCGTTGGGACGCGGTAAATTTCATTTGAATTCGGTCATTGTACCATTCCTCGTTCAGCCACATGATTCCAACATTTACTCGGCCCCTGAAATCTTCGAGTATATATCGATACAATGTTTCGCGTATAGAATCAGATATTGTCGATCTCTTCGACGACGGGTCTTGATCGTTCTTCTTGTTGTCTACCTCTAATCCAGCAGGCGCCCGCGTCGCGAGTCGGGTGAGCAACGTTACCCAGGCGTCCCGATCAAAGGTGCTGCCAGCCAGCCTCGAGAAACCTAGGTGTTGCTGGCCCTTTCCTTTTCCTGTATTTGGTGCCACACCGCTCGATGCCAGCATGTCAAACACTCGCCCCACGGCGCTTCGGCCAATCTCTGCCGCCTCGTTTTCCGATAGCGGGGGAGGTTGCGGGAGCACAAACGGACCGAGTGACACTAGATCGGGCTGAAGATCGACCGGTTCAGCCGACAGCGCATCTTCCTGCTCTGCCGCCGGTTCGGCAACGTCCATAGGTTGGTATTCGGGCTCATAGTCATCGTCTTCTTCTTCACCTGTTGCCGGTGGAGGCTGCGCAGCTTGTTGCTTCTGGAGTGTCTGATACCGCATTCGTACACCCTATTTTGAGATTAGGACTGGTCCTCTCTCCGATATAAAATGTTTCCAACTTACATCAACGGCCTGCTGCAGGACAGACTGGTCTACCCGAGCTAAAACAGGAACCACAATCTTGACTAGAAGGTCAACCGGTAGCTGCTTCACATCAAAGGAGGAAAGCCCAGTGTCGTCGGTTAACGTATAGAGCTGCGAATAACTGACAGGGCCCGGAGGAAGCGGCGACACCTTGATCAGTGGAGGAGATTCGGCGTCCAGTTTTGCCCGCTTGGAATTGTCCAAACCATCCGTTGGCTCGATCGGCAGGCCACGCTTTTTCGAGCTATCGTCAACGGTTTCTATGCGCGACTGCATCAAGCGCTCTATATGCTGCTGCATTTTGCTTGCGAGGGGATGACTGGGGTTTCTAGACTGCCCATCAGCTTCTTACTCCCAACTTGGAACGACCCATCCTTCTCACCTCTTCATTATATTGATCATCAAGGCCCTAGCTGTACGCTCCATCGACTTGACGCCAACACGAACCGCAGGCGTCACCGGGGTGCGTGCTTGTCTTGCGGGAACAAAGCTTAGAATCGCATTGATAATCTTGTTACCGATGGACTGTCGGGTTCGAATCAGGATCGCTAGGCTGTTCAACGTCGCATTCACTAGGAGGGGGTCGCTAACGATGAAGGGTCCATTAGTGGGACGTGGCACAATTAACTCGGAGACGGTATCATTCGTACCTTGCATCTTCCTGAAAGACGGATAGCAATCTATCCAAGAGGCCCGACGCCTCGGCTTCTAGATATGGTAGGGAGAGGAGGGAATGATTTCTAGGAACAATGGCCAAGGACGTTTCATTTTGCTCCGGCCGCTGAGAGTCATCAGCAGTCTTTCCTTTTTGAACAGCAAGTAATTCTTTCTTTCCTGTACGTACTCTAGGGTCCGTTAGACCGTGGGTCTGGACTTGAACCACCCGCTGTACAAACTTGATACAGCATACTTTGACCGAAAATGGGGACGTATCCCATCTCCGGAGTATATCATCCTTAATAGCGGTCATATTCTCCCAAACTGTGGAGTCTTCAGGGTGGTTGATGCTGCAATTATCAAGAGTGTCAGTTCCCACAGGTCCCCAGTGACTGGCTTAATTTGGTTCCCTGCGCACTTCTACGAGACCTCTCCCCGGGGCGAAACAAAAGGGAGAGCGGTGGTCACCTACATATGCCTAAACACCAGGGGATATAAACTGGCCGCAGCTTCCACTATATGTTTCAAAGTCACAGTATCCTTTTCCGGCAACTCCAACGTCTCTCGTAGTGTCTGCAATGCAGTCGCAGCTAGCTGCTCCTTCTGAGCCGGAGCCAGCGCCGGGCTGGAGAAGGTCTCCGCTAAGAATTCTGCGCCCCATCGTCGTAATTCCAATCGCGATCGCGCACCAATTATAGGAAGAACACCATTCACAATCTGTGGGTAGAATGCGGAATCACCCAGAACGAGAGTTCGGGCAGCGTTGAGCTGGGCGATCTGGTCGACAAGATTACCAGTCGACTGAGCCATGACGGCTCTATTCAACCGGCCAGGAGGAAGATTAAAGAGAGGTCTCGGCGGTTAAGCGAATCTTCTACGATAAATAAAATCTATAGTACCACGAAAATGGACAGAAGGGTTCGGGTTGAATGACGCGACGAGCAGCCTGGCCACGATACCGCCGGGCCGGAAAACAGGATCACCGGTGGATATGGTGCGTCAATGCCGGAGTCGAAAGGTCGGTTCCGGGATGAGGAGCGACAGGAAAGAATAGTGCAGTAGATAACGATTGTTGAGAGGGGAGTTGGACAATTCGGGAGATTTCAAGATGACGCCGATGGACTCGATTGGGGAAGTAAAGTCACCTGCAGCGGGCCGGCAATTCGGCCGATCATTTGTTAATAAATTAATCCCATGGCCTTAAGACAACAACAACAACAACAAGGGAATTCAATATACTTCGGAGTACTCATATAAATTAAAAAAAAAAAAAAAAAATAGTACTCATATAAATTAAAAAAAAAAAAAAAAAATTGAGATAAATAAATAAATAAAAATAAAAAATTGCTTCAAGTTTCACCAGCCCATATATACATCAGTCTTTGTCTTTGTCTTTGTCTTTGAAAATAAAAGTAATGGAGCTGTGTGATACAGGTCATACTGTAAAGTTGCCAGGCCATTGACTCTTTCCCGAATTTATATACTATTCGTATATATTAAAGACCCCAGATTTCGCAAGCATTACCATTCTGCTGTCAAGTAAGCCACCAAGATGATGACGTGCAAGACAGACACTATCTACCACTAGTTTATCTCTGGCCTAAGGCTTGTAGTTAATATATGGTAGTCTCGCCTGTATACAATGAAAGTAGCTTGGATTGCCTGGGCTACGATTGATCACGAGGTATGTACCTCTATCATATATCAACAAACACATATCATAATTGAATCTATAGAATGGTAAGCTTTACGAAGCTGAAAGAAAAAGTATTCTCTAAGTCTGCTGGAGAGCCAAAGAGTCATTTACTCCATGGGACCTCACGTTTCGTTTCGCATAGCAATCACGGTGGTGAAAGAAGCTAGGACTTTACTCGTTCCCATACAAACAACGAGATCTTGCATATCCTTGAGTTTATCTTACCTATTATGTATCTGATCAGTAGCTGAATGATGTAAAATCGCTAGCCTGTATAAAACAAGTTTCCTTGTCTCTTCAAACTACGTGCTTGGTCATGCCTCTCATCTCAATTTCAATCGCGCTGACAAGAAGCGCAACATATCCATCCATTGGTATCTCGGGACATAACTCGATTCGTCTCAGATCTTACTCGACATAGATTGTTGAGCGGTGAATTCCTTTGACTGACTAGGTGTGGGGATTTTCTATAGTAATATGTTGTTGTCGACGAGGAAACTGTCCAGTCATGCACCCAAGCATAGTCCTAAATCCGGTAACCCACCTTAACTCCGGACCAAATCCGCCAAGACCTTTTGATCGAAAGACTCGCGATAATCTTCCGACGGTGTCGAATCAGTCCTCACTTGCTCGCTGTACAGCCCCTCACCACTTCCTCAATTCCCTGAAAATAATAGAAAAGTCGCTCTCGCCTTGACACTCACAGGAAGATCTCAAAAGATGGCCTCCGGAATGTACGTCTTTCCCGTCACGCACACAATACACACCCCTCTTTAATACCCGCAATACAAGTGAGCCCATACTAACCCTAGAATCCCAGTTTCAACTCCACCTACTACGGCAAAGACTACCGCGCCGGGGCTGCCCTCCTGCGCGCCCGTCGTCCCTACCTAGTCAAGAATGCCTTGACCGGACTCGGCCTCGTCGCGTTTACCATCGGCGTCTGTACGTTTGACTCTGATCTTATCTTCTCCCCGGAATCACAAATTAGGAATCTTACTAGATCCAAGGAATAACATACTAACAAACTGACTCTACAAAAGACGCCTACACCATCCGCGCAGTCGGCCAGGATGAATTCTCCGATGTGAAGGTCCCCGAGACACCCGCGAAGCCCCAGCAGAAGCAATGAGTGCGAATTGGCCGTTTTGTTGGACACGTTGATATGCAAACTCCGCTCACGATTTGGTTATGCTGGAATCTCGAATGGTCTGGGGTTGGAATTGTACACCGACGGTCGAGGACAATGGTTCGATTCGATCGCTGATCAGATAATGTATCGGGTACCGGAGTAACGTGGCGAATTGTGTTTCCTTTGCTTGGCATCACCTGCCTGTGGGCTTTGAATGGGGAGAGCTTTTTCAATGTGCGAAAAAGATGGGAAATGTAGGATTCCTATTGGGAGTTAACGAAGTGTGAAGTAATGGTGAACGGGACTTTCGCAGGACCCAGCCCGCGGCATCGCTGCGCAGTTGGGGTGGTGTGAAAAAGCAAGTCGGTTGGGTGCCCGCATGAAAAATACCTCTCAGCTCATTTTGTTGTTTTTCCTGTCCTTATTAGCATTTATATCTGTATATTATCAGTTTGAACTGTCAAGATACCACCACCCTCGTATTGATTGCAGACGCGATGCAGTACCGTCGGAGCCCAAGTTTTCAGGAGGCTGGGGTTAATTACAATGCACGACGCAAAGCTATTACAACGTGGTGGCTTATGTTTTAATCACATGCATTTTCTAATCGTCTACATTGCCGTTTTAAACGGTGTTCAAATACAAAAACATGGAATTGAGAAACATGCTAAACCGAGAGAAGGGATCCATCTGTCCCTTACGAGGCCACAAACCAAAGATAGGCGGAATCACAGATTCCACCTTTACTCGGTTCGCAGAACACGGGGTCCTTTCCTCTTGGTAGCGCGCTTCCGCTTGTGGCCCCGCTCAAAGGCTGTGGCGCTGTTATGGTCACGGCCCAGGTTGTCGAGGTCCTTGACCTTGTAAATACGGATGATCCAGTTCTCGCTGGTAAACGCTTCTTCGAGGGTGGAAAGCTGTGGCCCTTCCGCGGGCAGCCGGGAGCCTCGGACGCGGTCCATGGCCTGACCCTGCTGGAAGAGGGCGTTATAGTTGTAGTAGGACATTTTGTACCTGCAAGGTATTATTAGCACATGCTTTAAGAGGTGTCATTTGCAAGATTCGGGCGGCCTTACATTAAGCTGTTGCGCATCGTGGGGGTAGCCTCATCATCCACACGGTATTCGCCCCGGGCCGTGAAGTAGTCCCGCTCCTTGACCTCATCAGGCCAGATGCCTTCGGCAATTCTAACCATCCAGAGGAACTTATTGATGTCATCACCGGAGTAACCCAGCAATCCGCCGAACACTACCAGCACATAATCAACATCGTGCTGGCGGAGGATAGGATAGCTGACCTCCTCGCGAGAGCTCATCGCCTTTCCAACCGTGGCGATGTGGGTATTATTCCAGGTGTTGTTATCGACAAGAGTGGGGCGATCCGCCATACCACCAATTTGGTATCCATAATCCCACCAGGACATGATCTTGGCGTTATCGGGGGTGTTCTGGCGAAGCCAGTAGTAGGCTTCACGGTAGTCGTCGATGATGAATTGGCTGCCATCCGGCATCCGACTAGCCAGAACGACCGAAGGGGAAGAGTAGGCATTGGACGTGACCCAAGTGCAGTGCGCAACGAACAGGAGCAGATAAATGACGACAGAGGATGTCACAACGGCCTTGGAAAGATAAGAGGAAATTCCAACAACTGGGTTCCTTGTGGAACGAAGACCTTCTGCGGATGTCTCATCTTGGGCCTTGCTTTGGGGACTTGGCCCACGAGATGCAAATACATACGTATCAAGGATGGTCGACAACGCCAGCGCAGCCGCCACGCAGACAATCGGGGTCAGTGTCAGCATGAGACGAACCATGACACCGGCGAAGTAGCTTGCTAGGACGGCATAGATAATGACGAAGACGTGCTCATCTTTGAGATCGCGGAAACACATGTAGACTCCGGCGGGGAAGAGCCAAATGAGGAGGTTCAGGTCAAAGAAGAAAGCTGGCCAAGCAGTGGGCTGGTGCTCCGACACTGACGCAATGATGGGGATATGGATTTTGGCGTAGCCAGTATCCCACAGGGAGTAAAAGCGACCGCTCCACGGGGCAATTACTCCGGACACGGTCAAAAGAACAAGCCCGGCAAAGGCAACGCCGAATACGACGATGACCATGGCAGTGAGAAGTCTTTGGAACTGTTTACCAGGGATGAAGCCGCGGACAAAGTCAGCAAATGCCACGAGTTGAATCAGACCAAATACACCTAGGTAGTCGTTAGTATAACTCCCGTTAATCAATTGAGAACGCGCTTACCCAAGGCAGACATATGGTCACTGTTCCGAATGGGGAGGAAGCCGACGAATGGAATCTGCATGCTTGCCAAAGTCCCCAGCGCATACCAGGTGGTGTAGCTGATGTACAGACGGGAGCTATATCTTCCCATACAGAGAAGCACAAAAACATGCAAGGGGATAAGATTGGTGATGAAGACATAACCACCCCAAGCCGACACCATGTAACCGTAGAAGAGAGCGGTCAGTGCTCCCCACATGATCGAACCATTTTTAACAGCCTTGATCCACAAGAAAAAGGTGAATACAAGAAGAAAGATTGCAATGGCTTCGTTATCATAGCTACCCGCAACCGATCGAGATATGTATCCCGGGGTAATGCCCATGAAAGCGGCAGCAAGGAGACCAGCGGAAGGTGAGATGGACATCTCACAGGTCAACAGATACATTGCAAAGGCCGTGAGACCAGAAAATGCCGGTGCGAGCAAGACACAAATATTGCGAATGTCGACGGGAATGGTCAGGAAACGGAGGATGTGGTAAATCACGCCGCTGGTCACCATGAGACCTGGGTATAACGTGCCACCAGTGACACGTCCCAGAGGGTGCCATGTTCCTGTACAGAATTAGTCAATTAGTACCATAAGCAGATGGCTGACCGCTTTGCTTCTCAGTATAGTTGGTATCGCCTGCCGAATAATCACTTACGATCATCGAACCAGTCCCAGAAGCTTTCGAAGCCATGTTGTACCAAGTATTTTGTTGCGCGAAAATTAAACCAAGGATCGACTATACGGTATGAAGTCAGCGGATGCCGGCGCTCTTAACGAAGAGAGACAACAGTATTGTATATTGGTCGAAGTCCGGGGTTGTGGGCAACTTGTCGGAGTATAGGTTGGTTGTTGTTGAACGTACATTCATGGATAATGCTTTCAAAACCTAGCGCATTTCAAGTCAGTGCCAATTGACTCAATGAGTAGTTACGAGTAGGTTATCTGTCGGATGACATACGAATCACACTGAACAGTCGACTCGACACTGCAGCAGCGGCGATTGTAACTAGAATGATAATGCGCAGCAGGCCGCGCGTATTCCTGCCGGTGTTGCCTTTCAACAAGGCATCAACAGGTGTTTCGGCCATAACGGCCAGAGAAGAACGTAAAAGGAAAAATCAATGGGGAAAGCAAAAAGAGAGTTGGCCCTCGTCCTGCCCTGGAGCTGAAGAGAGGAGTAGTTGGATGTTTCGTTGATCGAATGGGGACAGCTTCGCAAGGTGGTCACTTCCGAGGCTTGGCACCAGGCACGTTTATACTTTACATACATACAATACCGTCACATTGAACTCTCCGCGCCCCCACACCGCACCGCCTTTGATATCAATCAACCGTCACTATCGATACTACTGAGATTAGCTTCAGCGTGCTGTTTTGGGTCTTTGCCTACGTCTTTCTCTCGTCTCACGGTCTCTGCGATTAATATACTTCCATTTATACATCATCTAATTAAGATGGATTTACCTCCACTATCCAAGGAACAACTTTCCGCTGTGCTCAAATCTAGTCGTTCACCAACAGAGCTCTACAATACTTTGGTGGAGTACGAGGGCGAGGCTTGTTTAATGTCAACAACTGATAGCAATATGTCGGAGCTCCTCAGTCTATTCTACTCGACCTTTTTCTTTGCGCACCTTCTGACAGATCAAATGTGAGTTTTACCCACGCCCAAAGCCTGCAGAGAAGACGCCTGGTCAGGCAACTAATGGTCAAATTCTGGCGTTGTACAGATATGAAGCTCGCGCGATGACTCAACGAATGCCACAAGAGCTGTCTCAAAATGATCCATCGCTCCAGAATTGTCTGACTCTCCTACGGGCTGTTTGGCAGAGGAAATATGAATCAATCTACAAAATCCTAAGAGAGCTACCCTGGCCAGAGCTCCTGCGTCCGGCGGTAGAAAGCTATGAGAGTAAGAGAAACATGTCGACTCTGTTTCTGTCGCTGTGACTTTCTCTGACTATTTTCCTAGCATATTTTCAAGAGAAAACATTGAAAGAAGTCAGCCATGCCTACGAAGCGATACGGCCTGCGACGGCTGCAAATTATCTCGGCCTCGATACTGGTGCAGCAGAGCAGGGCAACCCCGCAGTGATACAGAAATTCACTGCAGTTGGGTGGGTATGGGATGAAAGCACAAGACTATTACACCCTAAGCCAATCCCCACAGCACCAGAAAAGGACACTCGGTTATACGATGAAGTGAGTCAGATTATGGCGTTGATTGGGAAACATGGGGGTTAAAGGTGGATAATTCGGACATGACATCGCTTTAGAAAACCGGAAGATCCGACTGGTTGAATGAAGAGGAGCTGAGATGGCTACGCAACAATAGACCTCCAAGTCCGTTTAATGACGGAAACGTCTGATGAGCAATGATAAGAATATCACCGCACCCAAGGGCGCACACAGTACAAGGGATCAGCAATGATACCAAAGCGAACAACAGAATCTCTTGCTCTTCTGGTCCAACTGTAGTGTACAAACGCACGACAGCCCAGGGTATGTACAATGACTCGGAGAGGATCTCTAGTAATGTAAAAGAAAAATCATTCCTTTCGCTCGCAATGACACGACTCTGGGAAATTAGACCAAACAATAATACATAATCGGGGGTTACCCTAACAACCTTTCTTGTAACCTAAGGGGGCACGACCGTTGTACCAGAACAGCTGTCACTCGTCCTCTCGCTTTGTACCTTCCAATTCCTCTAGTTCTCCCCAGCCTTCATCTTTAGGTAGGCCTCAAGGTCGAACCGGCTGTCCTCGGGGTCCGTGATGACTGCAGGCAACCGTTAGCGTCGGATCAAGTATAGTATTGCCTTCGTGGAATAAATCGAAGGCGTCGCATCTCATTCAGGGCTCACGAAGCTGGCAACATACTTCCGCTGTTCTGTGTGTCCTTGGGTGCCGTCTTCTTCTTCCATTCGGCCTTGGCCTGCTGGATCAGGCGCTCCTGACGGGCGTATTCACGGTCGGCTTCGGCACGCTTCGCGCTGGCAGTGATCGAGGATTGGTGGTAGGCACCGTAGAAGAGACCGGCTACGAGAGCCGAGTAGCGAAGGACCTGTAATGCGGGTATGATGCTGTCAGTTGCCTAGGGTCCATTATCAGAACGGGGCCCTTGCGGACACTCACGTTGACACCTTGTGCGGTAGCCATCTTTAAGATCCTGGCCTCCGGAGCGGAATTCAAAAAAGGGCAAATAAACGCAGGGTAACAAGGCCGGATTCCGAGCGACCGTTTGGAGGGTATCAATTGGCAATGGCTGGCAATCGGACAGGATACTCAGAAGCTTGTTCAAGGCGAAGTTCCTGTCGCGAGTTTTTCCGGACCGTCGGGGGCCTGTGCTTATGTCATCCGCCGACCCGGACTCTGGGCGCGGGACGGGGAAGTCCAACTAACGCGCATAACATAACTTGAGACGGGAGTAAATAATCATAAACTTATAGTACCGAACGGATTTGGTTTTGATGGTACGTCAGCCCATCGGCTGTCTCAATTCACCATGTCATCAGCTATGCAACAGCGAAAGGCAGAGATTCTCGCCAAAAGAGCGAAACTCGCCGAACTAAAACGACAAAGAGAGTTGCGCCAGCAGGAGTTCTCGCAAAGTCGGGCCAACAGCGGTGATGCTTCCGAGGTAGGGGACATTCTCCAACACCACCAATATTCTAAAGGAGAGCCATGTCTTTTTTAACTCCCCCACCCACTATAGGTTGTGTCCCCAGTTCCTAGCCGTGCCGATAGCAGAGCGGAGCTCGATGACCTGATCTCACGTCTGGTGGACCGTCCCGGGTCGGCATCCATCAGCCACGCAGATGGCCCCTCACGCAAAGGGAGCAGACCGAATTCAGTGATTAGCGCTAGCCAAGTGAGCGGAGACCATGCCGAAGCATTTATCCCTGCTGCGCGACCAGTTTCGCACTCGATCGCCGTCCAAACCGTCGGTGCAGAGCCATATCCTACAGGACCACCCCCTGAACCAAAACCAGAAATTGTTACATACAGCAAAGGAGTCCAGACGGATGACTCAAAACAACCACAAGATAATTCATCGGCTGAATCCGAAGACGAAGACGGGCAGGATCCTACGGGCACAGGTAAACGCCTAAGCAAGAAGGAGCGCGAGCGCGACGAAGAGATCCGGAAGAAGCTTCGCGCAGAAATCGAGGAGGAATTACTAGCTACCCAGCAGAAGGCAGAAAATGACGCCGAGGATGAATCTTCAAAACTACGGTATCCATTGCGCACATTGGATGATGATGAACTGAAGGCAGTGACCTCTTCCGAGAATTTCTTGGACTTCGTCGAACGTTCCGCAAAGGTTATTGAGCGTGCCCTTGATGAGGAATATGACGTACTAGCGGACTATGAGCTTGGTGGACTTGATGGCGATGTGGAGGAAGATGACGAACATGGGAAGAAAAGGAGAGGCATCAGAGAGGTTTGCCAATTTTGGGACGAACGATGGAGCAAGAAGCGCATGATCAGTGACGTGAGCTTTTCTCCAAAGGTTTGTCATCATCGAAATTTATTTTCCCTTGTTATGCACCGCTGACTATCCGCCTATAGTTCCCGGAGCTTGTTTTGGCTGCATACACCAAAAACCCATCTGCACCTCATGAACCGGACGGTCTGGTTCAAATTTGGAACCAACACCTGCAATCCCGCCCCGAGTATGTGTTCCATTCTACATCTGATATCTTGGCGGCCAAATTCTCTCCATTTCACCCTAATCTCATCGTTGGTGGTTCGTATTCCGGGCAGGTTCTGCTTTGGGACACCCGGTCATCGCGCGCGGGTGGTGGTGCACCGGTGCAGAAGACGCCTCTGACTGGTTCTGGGCACACCCATCCAGTTTATAGCATTTCAATCATCGGCACACAAAATGCTCATAACATACTTACTGCGTCTACGGATGGCGTGGTTTGTGGCTGGACTGTTGATATGCTGTCTCAACCTCAAGAATATCTCGAACTTTCTACTCCCCCGCCTTCCAAAACCGAAGATCTCGCCCCCACGACTATGTCATTCCCACAATCCGATCCGACATTCTTCATCGTCGGTACAGAAGAAGGCGGGATCTACCCCTGCCATCGCTATGACCGAGCCGGTGCTAAAGCCGGAACTGACCACCGTCTTGCGTACCGCGGCCATGCAGCACCTATCATGTCCACTGCCTTTCATCCGGCTCGGGGCCCCGTTGATCTGGGAGACCTGATGCTGAGTTCTAGTTTGGATTGGAGCGTGAAGCTATGGCGTGTTCGGCCACCAGCCACCACTGCACCGGCCACCTCGGCCATCGCCGCGACACAGGTTGTATCTCCAATTCTGGACATCAACCGCGAAGACGTTGTCTATGATGCCCGGTGGTCTCCCCACCGCCCTGGAGTTTTCTCCCTCGTCGATGGTGCTGGAAACCTCGAAGTTTGGGACCTCTACACGGATACGGAAGTACCAGTTGTGCGGACCACGCCGTCCAAGGGCCGCGGTGGCATCTTGACGAGTAGTCTCAACAAGGTGGCCTGGGAGGAGCGTGAAGGAAGGCGGATTGCCACGGGTGGATTAGATGGGGTTGTCACCGTCTTTGAGGTAGGAAAGGGTCTTAGTGGCACTCCTGAAGATGTGCCTGCCGAGGAATGGGCCGGAGTGAAGCGACTGGTGGGGAAACTAGAGCAAAAGGACCGGATCAACTGAGGTAATAATTAGGTTTGCGATTGGCATAGATCGCTTCGCTTTTCAGCTCCAGTGGACGGTCAATGCGGCTTGACTCAAGCCTTTGTGCGGGGAGTGTTGATCCCCCGTCGCCTGAACGCCGCAAGATCATCATCCGCTAGCTATCGTCCAGTTGCTACAACAGAGTAGCCGTCTCCCTTTCCCTTACTCATTTTGTACCGAATTTCCTTGCATGGCGTCTTTTATTTGGTTTTTATCATATACCCCTCGGGCAGCTGTTGATGTATGTATGCATTTGTTGGACCAGGAAGGCGGGTTCTCTGAATTTATACTCGACCTGACTTAGAAGGGCATTAAAATGTAAATAATCTACTTTCGAGATATGCATGGCGGGGTGATTCTGTGTCTTGCAAGACAAATTAGCGGTATCCATGCCATACGTGTCGCCATATTACTGTATGTCTCAGGCCGACATGAGCTGCCATGTTGGACGAGATCAGAAATGGCTCATGGCCCGCAGGGATTTCTAAGCACTATGTACGGGTCCCGGTATGGTCCGAATGGACATAGATCTGCCTATCTAGGTAGGTTAAGTTACGTGATGGCGGGGGTAACACTTGGGCACCTCGTAGATAGAGGTACCGGACCACAACTGCCAGACCGGTTAAGGAGTTGGTCACAGGTGAAATGGAAACTATTTTAGTGAAGTCACTAATAAAGTAAAGTATAATTCCAAAGGTTGTATGATCCCCTCGTGTCATATCTGGAATCCGCGCACATGACGGAGAGGCCCCAGCCCCACGATGGTATCAGGGCCATTGAACCAGAAGTTCCATTTCGGGCCATTTAGAGAGGGCAAGTGTGTATGGCATGCATCCATGACTATATTGGAGGGAATATACTTTGAAATGACTGATCACTCACCGCTAATCTTCTGGTACTTTATGGCATATGCGGTTTCAGTGCCTAGTCCTGATGGCTAAGCTCCACAAGTATTTGGAGAAAGTCAACACCTGAGGAGGTCAAATGATAAGGTTTTCGTCGATGGCCAGTAATTTTCCTAGCGACAGGAAACTGAATGTAACCAGCCGAGTAGACAGGAACCAGGGGTACAGCACAAGAGCACCGTTCTTAATTCATCACAAATCTATCCATCTGCAAAAATGGCGCACGGATGCAGATCTGTCGGGGGCATATCCAGGACCCCAATAGGGCGCGCGAGGTAATCCGACCGTCCCCAAGCGAGGTCATTCATTCCGATCACAGACTCAAAAGTTGGAAAGTTTTATTGTTTTCAGGGGATCGACACGGGAACCTGATGCCTTGCATGGCACATGCCTGAGAGAAATCAATAATTGGAACGTTGGAGGATTAGGGCTTGCAAGGTCTCTTGACTAGACCGAATGAGAGGGGAAGAGTTAAGCCCCTTGCGGTATGGAGCAGCCGTGATGCCGAGTCTTTCCCCAGCCAATCCACCGCCCTCATCCAACCATGAGACCGCATGCCGAGCACCAATGGAGCCTTTCGGCTTAAGGCTTGCCCCACCTGCAAAAGGGTCCTTATCGATTGTTGACCCCACGGCAAGTCTGGTCGAACTAACGAAACAAACTACTGCGAAGTAGACCGCCGACTATTGTGATACAAACTCACATTCAACCCTCGTTCTCTTCTGCAAGGAAGCTAACTGATAGCACCACTGCATTCCATCATGCAATGGCAACCACCTTCGGCCCCACGTGGCCCATCAAAGCCCGAATTGCAGCCGATCCTCAGGCCTGATCGGGTCACACAGGAGGATGGACTTGCTCATATAAAGGCGACGACCTGGTCACCAGAAAGACCACGTCGTCCCTGGGTGCGCACGACTCTCATCACGGTGCTGCTGTCCATCATGAGCATCATTTCGTTGCTCGCGTTCTTCTCTCTGGGTCTGGGTATCAACGGCCTTCCCCATGCCCGTTTGTCAAGCCCTTCATACGGCAAGCCGGTAAATCCTATTAAAGACACTCCTATTAAGAACGTGGTATGTTTCGATTTCTATCGATTGCTAAATGGTTACCCTTCCCGACCTTCTGTACTAAGTAACACTATAGGTGGTACTGGTCGAGGAGAACCTGAGTTTTGACGTGTTTGCCGGCGGCTTGACATACAACTCTAACATCGATGGGCTGGTCAACCGCGAGTACTGCAACCCGTCAAATGCTTCAGATCCATTCTCAGAGAAGGTTTGCGCCAAACCGATCGCGAAGAATGTGGCTCCCGATGATCCGGACCACAGCATTACTGGTGGTAACCAGCAGGTGTATAGCACCTACCACCCCAGCGCGAAGAATGACATGCCTGGCATGCAGGGCTTCGTAACAGAGCAGATTGTCTCTTACGGACTCGGCTCTGATTTGAGTCGCGCTGCAGAGGTCATTAACTACTACACGCCGGAACACGTGCCGGTTTTCAATGCTATGGCCGAGAACTTTGTGCTCTTTGACCGCTGGTTCGCATCGGTTCCTGGACCGACCAACCCCAACCGTGCGTACCTCACCTCTGGCACCTCGCACGGTCACGGTCAAAATGACCACGACTTCGACGTCTCCAACTTGCCTCAGGTGTCTATCTTCGAACAGCTCTCGGCCGCCGGCATTAGTTGGATCAACTACTCCAACACCACTGGTTTCCTTCCGGATTCTCTGTTCTACCAGTGGACCGCCAATAGCGGCAAGGGCACCACCAACGTGAAGCCTATTGACCAGTTCTTCAATGATGCTAAAGCCGGTACGTTACCTCGGTTTACCTGGATCAACCCAGAATGCTGCTCGTATATGTCTTTCCACCCGCCCTCTCCAATCAACATGGGCGAGGGCTTCATTAAGAGCATCTACGAGGCGTTGCGCTCTTCCCCGCAGTGGAATGAGACGCTGTTCATCCTGACATTTGACGAGCACGGTGGTTTTGCCGACCATGTGTCTCCTCCTGAGAACGTGCCGGCTGGCGATAACCTGACGTACACCGAAACGGCCAAGGACGGCCAAGAGGCTACCTTCCATTTCGATCGTTTGGGTATCCGAGTGCCTACCGTTCTGATGTCTCCATGGGTGGGCAAAGGCGTGGTTCAGAATAGCCCGACTGACCAGCCTAACGAATTCACCCACACCTCTATCCTCAAGTATGTGGCTGAGCTCTGGAACCTGGACATCCTCACTCCTCGCGTCGACTGGTCTCCCAGCTTCCGAGGTCTGATCACCAATAATTTCCGTGAGACGCCGGAGAAGCTACCTGAGCCGGCTGATTTTTAAGGATGAATTTGTACAGTCTAGACCCGATGTCTAGAAAAACATATGACCATGATGACGATATAATTATGACAATAACCGTTTCAATTAAATGAGCCCAGGCAACAACGAAGAATTTGCCTTTATGAAAATTCTCTATTCCCTTCTAAGGAATAATTACATCAGTAGGTCTTGTAAGGTTGGCTCAGCCTCCACTACTTTGAGGTCCAGTCAAGGCGAGCCGGGTATATACTCTTCCGCAATTTAGAATATAATGTTTGGTACTTATTAATTGTCCTTAACATCCGTTACTTAAATGTAGAACGGCTTTCGTTGCCAGTCCATAATCGGTTGCCCTGGTCTGTGGAGTATTTGGCAGCCGCTCAGCGTTTTCCGCCTTGAGATAGGTCTTCTTGTTGTAGGTATAAGATGCTACGAGGTGAGGTCGTTGGTATCTGATGCTCGGAGATAAAAAAAAATAAAAAATAAATAACGCAACACGTTAGGTAAGGTCTTAATCCAATTTGCCCCTGATCAACAATTGGTACTGGTGGTGATTGGAGACCAAATTTCTTCAGCATCTTATCTTTTGATCGTTAACTCCGAGGGCTCGGGAATAGTTACCCGTTCCCTCTTAGCGGATTTAGTAAAACCAAAAAACGCGCCAAAAATACTGAAGACCGCGTCAGACAAGACGAATGCCAAGGGAGAACCAAATCTCAGTAATTTTATCTCCATTGAATGTTGCTGACATGGCAACTCGATCGTGGATAGCTTCGCATGCTCAGGGATAAGGGCTGCACGGAGAGATCAGATAAGACCGGAGTTCAGCCGACTCGGAACATCAGATAACAGGAAATTCACGACAACAGACTATGAACTCCACCAGTCGAGCCTCAAGGCCTTTTGTCTTGGCATCTTGCCACGCAACCCGGTGACGACAGCCTGAATAGATTTAAGGATGGCAAAGCGTTGATCTGCCGCTTGGCCCACAAGCTTGATACGAATCCCGAACCTTATGATGCTGAAGGCAGTGGCCTCGGTCAGCCCTAGCCTTGCGTTAAATAGGACGATACTTTCCCCTATGGATACTCTCTAACATACGACCTCATCATTCGTTTATTCCTTTCGTATCCTTTGAACACTCGTTGACCTCTGCCGTTCTTTTGGTTCGAAAGATGCGCCAACACTCGCGCATGGCCGTTGCTGCTTTGGCAGCAGGAGCGAACGCAGCTTCTTTCACCGATGTGTGCACCGTGTCCAATGTGAAGGCTGCTTTGCCTGCCAACGGAACCTTGCTCGGAATCAGCATGCTTCCGTCCGCCGTCACGGCCAGCCCTCTCTACAACCAGTCGGCCGGCATGGGCAGCACCACGACCTATGACTACTGCAACGTGACTGTCGCCTACACGCATACTGGCAAGGGCGATAAGGTGGTCATCAAGTATGCATTCCCCAAGCCTTCCGACTACGAGAACCGTTTCTACGTTGCTGGCGGTGGAGGCTTCTCCCTCTCCAGTGACGCGACCGGAGGTCTCGCCTATGGCGCTGTTGGAGGTGCCACCGATGCTGGGTACGACGCCTTCGATAACAGCTACGACGAGGTTGTCCTCTACGGAAACGGAACTATCAACTGGGACGCCACGTACATGTTCGCATATCAGGCGCTAGGAGAGATGACCCAAATTGGAAAGTACATCACCAAGGGCTTCTATGGCCAGTCCAAGCTCTACACCTACTACGAGGGTTGCTCCGATGGTGGACGTGAGGGTATGAGCCAAGTCCAGCGCTGGGGTGAGGAGTACGACGGCGTGATTACTGGTGCCCCGGCCTTCCGTTTCGCTCAGCAACAGGTGCACCATGTGTTCTCGTCCGAAGTGGAACAGACCCTGGACTACTACCCGCCTCCATGTGAGTTGAAGAAGATCGTGAACGCCACCATTGCTGCTTGCGACCCGCTTGATGGAAGAACCGACGGTGTCGTGTCCCGGACAGATCTTTGCAAGCTCCACTTCAATTTGACCTCCATCATCGGCGAGCCTTACCACTGTGATGCGGAGACGAGCACTTCTCTTGGTTTCGGCTTTAGCAATGGCAAGCGCAGCAATGTCAAGCGTCAGGCCGAGGGCAGCACTACCAGCTACCAACCCGCCCAGAATGGCACGGTTACTGCACGCGGTGTAGCTGTCGCCCAGGCCATCTACGATGGTCTCCACAACAGCAAGGGCGAGCGCGCGTACCTCTCCTGGCAGATTGCCTCCGAGCTGAGCGATGCTGAGACAGAGTACAACTCTGACACTGGCAAGTGGGAGCTCAGCATCCCGTCGACCGGTGGTGAGTACGTCACCAAGTTCATTCAGCTCCTGGATCTCGACAACCTTTCGGACCTGAACAACGTCACCTACGACACCCTGGTGGACTGGATGAACACTGGTATGGTGCGCTACATGGACAGCCTTCAAACCACCCTCCCCGATCTGACTCCCTTCCAATCGTCTGGCGGAAAGCTGCTGCACTACCACGGTGAATCTGACCCAAGTATCCCTGCTGCCTCCTCGGTCCACTACTGGCAGGCGGTTCGGTCCATCATGTACGGCGACAAGACGGAAGAGGAGGCTCTGAAGGCCCTTGAGGACTGGTACCAGTTCTACCTGGTCCCCGGTGCCGCCCACTGCGGAACCAACTCTCTCCAGCCTGGACCTTACCCCGAGAACAACATGGAGATCATGATCGACTGGGTTGAGAATGGCAACAAGCCATCCCGTCTCAATGCCACCGTTTCTTCGGGTACCTACGCCGGCGAGACCCAAATGCTTTGCCAGTGGCCCAAGCGTCCTCTCTGGCGCGGCAACTCCACCTTCGACTGTGTCAACGACGAGAAGTCGATTGACAGCTGGACCTACGAGTTCCCAGCCTTCAAGGTCCCTGTATACTAGTGTGCTTGTATTATTCCTACTTGCCACCATCTCATATACTGACTGACGATATTTGAGAATTCCATAGCTTCTGAATGAAGCTAATCTTCCCGACTTTCTTATTCTTCATTTCATGTTTCCTGAGCACCTGGCTCTTTTGTCTATACAATTTGAATATCAAACCCCGGTTGAGTGTACATACGCAAACCGAGGTCAACCGAAACAATTTTAAATTTCTTATTTCCACGCGATATTCCACCGAGCTTGTACATAGATAATCGCATAAGACCAATATCACAGGGAACACCATTTTCACCATAAGTACACGCAAAAGCCCATCAAAGGGCAATAAACTCTCAGTTTTAAAATAATAATTACCCATATGTAGACATTTACATACGAAACAACCTCTCAAACCTGCATCAAAACCCCAAAAAACCCCACTTCATCCCTTTAGCAGACCTGGACCGTCTCGAAATGGCTGAGTTCCTCGTATTAACACGATCGATATCATACGGACTAGCCTCATAACCCGCAGTCCCGTCACTCACAGTGGACAGTGAGCTCCTACCCCCGGACGCCAACCTCTCCAAATCCTCTCCACCATTAGCACTTCCCCTCCCCTCAGCCTGAGCCCTAACCTCCTCATCGATGACCTTCTCCTCCTCCGGAGGGGCCGTCTTCTCCGCCAACCTCCTCATAAAATCATCCGCTTCGGCGGCATATTTACACTTCTTCCGTATAACAGCGCCATATTTATAGAAAACAAACGGAAAAGGCAGACAAGCAAGGGCCAGAAAAGCAGGAATACAGGAAGCCCAGTGAACCCCTAGATTACGATACATGTAGGTGGTGAAGAGGGGGAAGCCGGCACCAAAGCAGGACCTGATAATGGAGTTTGCGGCCAGCACGCTGGCAGCGTAGATAGTATATGCATCGATAAGGTAGGACATGATATTGAGGAAGACGAGAACCATGCCGAAACCGAAGGGGGCGGCGGCAATAATACTCACGATCCAGTGGACGGGGGGCGCGTTGGTCCAGGCGAACCAGAAGAGGCCGATGGGGATGGCGACGCTGCCGAGCATGGTTGGCGGGAGACGGGCTTCGGGGGGAGCGAAGCCGTGGTGAGCTTTGTGGATCGCGACGTAGCGTTTGTTGTCGAGCATGTTTAGGGCGACAGCGAGCATCATGCCGATCATGACGCCGAGGAAGGGGAGGGAGCCGACGCCTTCGGACCAGCCGCGGAGCTGTTGGAAGACGATTGGGAAGGCGTCGAAGAGCATGTAGAGCGTGCCGTAGACGATGGCCATGTAGGTTGAGAGGAAGAGAACGATGGGCTCAGCGAAGAGGAGGATCCAGGGGCGAAGGAGGGCGGTGCCGAAAGCGCTTGTCATGGTTACTTTGCCGCGTTCGAGATCAAGCTTGCTCCGGTGGGTTTTGCCGGTGAGGGCTGTGAGGCGGGCGGCACGTTTGCGGAGGAGTAGTGGTGCGTAGGTTTCGGGCACAAGGAGCGATTCCACGATCCAGATTAGGCCGGTGAAGGTTGCGAGGAAGCCTTGTACCCAGCGCCAGCCGGCGTTTTCGCCGAGGAAGCCGCCGATTACAGGGCCTAGGGTTGGACCTTTTTGTTTATTTTTGTTAGTTTAGGTTGAAGATGGTGTGTGGTGGTGTACGTACCTAGGAATGGTGCGCCGGCGAATAAACTTGTTGCTAGGCCTCGTTCTTCTGCTGGGAAGATATCGGCGATGACGCCTCCAGCGTTCGTTAATGGTGAGGATCCGAATGAGCCAGCAAAGAAGCGCAGGGTGATCAACGTCCAGCTATTTTGTGCACCGGCAGCGCCGGCACAGAAGAATGCAAGAGCCCCGTATGAGATAAAGAAAACGATCTGGCGACCGATCAGTTCACTCAGAGGCGCCCATACTAATGGGCCAACTGCAAAGCCTAGGACGAATAGTGACACACCGAGCGTTGCCACTTCTTCGCCGATGCCGAAGTGTTTGATGGCTTCCTGGATGCCTCCTGCATAAGCGGAGGAGGAAAGCGAGACACCGAACGTGGCGAATGCAACGGTGATAGTGTAAGCCCATTTCAGGGATTTGTTAAGCAACATCGGGTTGCGGGGATCATTAGGGATCCATTCCACGATGTAGGGGTCATCATCTGTGCCGGAGCCCTTATATGGATAGTTGATTATTTCGGGCGTGACGACGCCTTGGTCAGTGAGTAGGCGCCAATACGGAATTCCCTGGGGCCGGGTAGCTTCATGAGTATAGTCTTCGAAAGCCATTCCAAGGGGCCTGCGTGGATATATCTATGCTATTGTGCATACTGTGCGGTGGAAAGAAGTAAGAGAAATGGACAAGGATCGAAAATGAAAGGATTATATACACAATACTGTTGCTGAGACCATGGAGGCCATGAGATCAAATTCTGTGAGATGATAACATGTACAGATCAGATAATAAAAGAAAATATGACGAATTGCAACACCATTGGCTTGAAGAGCTGTATACATCGGGTGGTCGCTCCACTTGGGTGATCCTGCAGCCCGCTTTGGTCCACCATCGATCGACTCGGCTTGTACTTCGGCAAGCCGAATTGCATGATCCCGTTCGAGTCGGGACCGAGGCTCGGCTACGGGATTGGCCGCAGTAACCGTGTTCCTAATACCTAGACAGCTGACTGTGGGTTCTCGAACGAATACCGGTTAAGATGTACATGACAGCTAGTTAAGTTAAGGTTAAATCAAGCTCGAATATTATTAATGATCCGTAGAGCCATAGGGAAGCTGAACCACTCAGATATCGCGTTCCATTTTGATCATTTTTCGTGCGCAAAGTGCATATATATATATTATCACCAACCAGGGACACGGCAAGTCATACTCAGAGTTATACATCTTTTAGAGATAGGCAAGAAATGTACTTGTCATGCGAGAGGTATACATTCCGCTCTCTTACGTCGGGGATAGAGTTTATGACGTGTGTGTAGGCCAGGGACATTAGGCCTAGGCAATATTTGTAGGCAAGACACAAACGATACGTGCAAAAACGTATGGAAAATAGAGGGAAAAGCAAAAAAGAAGATCCATGGTCCCGGAGAGGCTCGAACTCTCGACTTCTGAGTTATTAGCTCAGCACTCTAACCGACTGAGTTACGGGACCACTTGTTGAAAATTCGGGTCCATAATTGTTTTCTAGTTCCAAAATTGGTACGCCCAGATATAAAGTCGTTATTCCCGCCCTTCGGTGGTCTTGTCCAGCGCACCGGATATTTTTAATCACCCTTGGGGTCTTCCGTTGCGCAACTGTAGCAGCGACTTCCCATTCACCAGGGTCGTCGGAATAAAATATGGTTCTCAACAGCTGATTGCTGGGCTGTTTGACCTTCTGATTTCGTCTTTCTCTGACATTCATATCGAGCAGAACTATTGTTGCTGAAGAGGAAGTAAGAAAAGAGTAGGAGAGAGTGAAGTGATAGGATTTCTAAAGGAATGAAAGTAATACATCAAACTGCAGAGTGACAGAACTTCGCAGCCAAAGAATGACATAGCTGATTGCGTCTCTCTACTGTGTCATGCTGACAAAAATTCTCTACTCTAGAGATGATGGGTAGATTTATTATTCTCATACTTATATACATTTTTACTGCACCTATTTAGAATATCCTAACTTTAGAGGATTAAAACCTATATAAACATCGACTGATCCTCGTTCGGCGTACTTACATGGCCACCCTGTACCGGGCGAGAAGTACCACAATACAACGTTGAGAGCTCACCAAGGACCTGAAAGTCCGCGTTTAGAAAACTTCCAAATCCTGGTAACTTACAGTCTAAAAGTTAGTCAACTTGGATACTGCCACTAAGGGATCGTAAACCGAGGTCTTACCAAACGATTCTCAACGTTGACAATCCCGTCCCTAGGTTTCTTTTTTTCTGGGTCTACCGCCAGGAATGCGATGGCGGCTCGTTCACTTCGGGCTCCCAGGGGCAACAAGCGGTAATATCTTGGGCTTCGACATTGACTAAGCAATGTTATGGGCACTGGGGCCTCTTTCTTTCATCACTGTCGTGTACTAGAAATCCATTTCTTGCTATAAACCAGTTCCAATACTGAGCTGTCATTGGAGTAACTGAGGTTTTTGCCTCATAGTCTCTGCGTCCCAAGTAATCTTTACCAGCATCGACCACACAAGTATCAACATCTTATGTTTCTCACATACACAGACGCAAAATCCAAAGCCATGCCAACCAAACCTCTAATGTTTCCAGACCATCCCCAACCGCTGGAAGAAAGAAAACAGAGACCCCTTAGGCACATACCCAGCATAGGTCCTCTGCCAAACAGCAGCAAACGACCCTTCAATAGGTCCCAACTCCCCAAATCCCAAGATCTCAATAACCCACGGAGTCAAAATAGCCAAAACACCCAAAGCAAGAATAGTAACGAAGATAGGGTGTTCACGAGAGAACTCATAAGCCTCAGCTGTAGCCCGAGAAAGTGCCTTGGAAGCTGCTTCGGCCATCTGCGCGCCGGCTTTGATGGCAGTCTCGAGCCCGTGGAGGATGGCTTGGGCTAGCGATGCGGTCCAACTAGTTGTGCTGATGGTCTCGTCGAGACGTTTTTTGATGGCGTAGTGCGAGTCGGTGGTTAGGATGATTGTGATGACATCGGAGGCGATGTCTTCTGTCTTGCGAGTGGGTGGTGCTTGGTTGTGAGTAGGTCGTGACGGGAAGCATTGCATTATCGAGTTGACAGCACCCATTTTGCGTTCTGGGGGAAGTTTGTATAAGTATTTCTTCTTGAGATTAGATCGGTGTGAGCAAGGATAGGGATTTCTCATAGGTGTTTGTGGGATTACATTCACTAAAGTAGATGGTTAGGTCGGTCGTTATAAGTATGGGACGAAGCCACGGATAAATGCAAGGGAGTTGAACCCACAGGTGCTGCGCTGGCGATAGGCCCCGTACTTTCCGAAAAACATTTTCCGGGGCATTTTATTAGTCTTATATATCTATCATCTCACTGCACCGCCTTTCTTACTATGATGAGGTCTGCAGCGGCGCTGTTCGTCCTCTACTGGCTGATATTAATCCATATCGCGAGCGCCAAGGCTCCGCAGTGTGAGTGCATCTTAAGCGCCAGCCTTGCATGCTAGGTGGATCTGGGATGGAAGGACATCGGATAGGGATTGGCTAGTATGGATTATTTGATACGTAGCCTTGCATTGGTTTTGGGGCAGAGCAAATGACCTACTGGGACTGGATATTTTTTTGGAGTCTGAGATGGATGGTGGTGCATATTAGTTGGGAATACCAAGTGATATGTCAGATCACTACTAGTATAACATAGGTAATGATGTTCAGAATAAAAACAGATGCATGGTTTGTATTATATCACCTACACATGCACGAAGGAATGACTTATTATTAGTACGTACATCAGCGATGTCCACATTGCAATACATAGAAGACATGCGCCAATCAAGAGACAGAAATGGGAGATAGACAGTTTTTGTTTTTGCTTTTGAGCAGAAATTCAGACAGAAAATTAATACTTTTGATGTGATGATCCCAAGATCAGTCATTGGTTGTTCGCTGTTCAGATCTTCTGGCAGCAGCCCCAACAGCCCTAAACGATGACCTGTTAATATGATTACCTTTACCTGCACCAAGTGAAAAAGACATACCTCAGAGCCAGTTGGGTGCTAGAACAAAGTTAGTTATTGAATGCGATCACGATAAAAAAAATTACAGAGTAGCTTACTTCATCACTGGCACAAGCAGGCTTCTCCTTCAGACACATGGAGAGACACATCTCCTTCTTGACAGGCGCAGTTGGCTTGACTTTCTGGCAGCAGCCCCAACAGCCCTGAAAATACACCGTTAATACCATTACACTTGCCTATGCCAGCTAAAAGAGACATACCTCGTAGCCAGTGGGTTTCTAAAGAAAGTCAGTCAGTGATGCTATTCTAGGGAAGGTAATATGCAGTTACGCACCTCATCGCTAGCACAACTAGGCTTCTCCTGTTGACACATTGAGAGACATGACTCGCTCTGGACAGGGGCAGCTACTGCTTCGATTTTCTGGCAGCAACCCCAGCAGCCCTGAACACTCATTCGTTATCATTATTACTCTTTCCTATGGGCAAACGAGATATACCTCAGAGCCAGTTGGATGCTAGAACGGGGTCAGTAATTGCGCATCGTGAAAAGAGAATATAGAATAACTTACTTCATCACTAGCGCAAGCAGGTTTCTCCTGCAGACACATGGAGAGACAAGCGTTGCTTTTCTCAGGGGTGGTAGGGGCAGCGGTCGCCACAAGGAGGCAGGCCATGAAGATAGCAGAGACACGAAGCATTTTGGTGGACGTGGGGAACAAGGAAGTGTTCAGAAGAACAATTGAGATTGCTGTGCGAGGAATGCTTTTGTATTCAGATGTGAGAGTGTTGTTGATGAATTATACCTGAACTTGAGTTGAAATATGCGAGTATTTATACCCCGAATCTGATAATCTGACTGTAATGGTCAGACCATCCCTTGCTCTCCAGATCGTGTCCGGGTGGATCCACCCCGGAACCTTCTAAAATAAGTAACTCTGTATCCCTGACAAGAAGAGCTGAACACACCTGCGGCTTCGGGCCGTGCGTTATCATGGCACCTAGTGGAGCTGAAACGGTTGTACTACCTTGGATGCTTTGTTTGGTGTCTATAATTAAATGCATTGACCAATACACAATCGTCAATGAAACAGGGAAACATACCAACCATCGGGAATACGAGGACAACATATTCTGTAGGTGATATCGCTGCTGTGGCAGATTCCTCCATGAGCGTGGTATGCAAGGGGCCTAGAATTACTTAGCGGAAATGGAAATGCAATGGCACGTTGCTTTGCATCGCATCTGATGCCTGATTCGAATTGAGAGTAGTATAGCTTTACGAAATGGTATGTTGGGATGTTGGGATATTGAGTATGTAGTGTGCGACAAAATCAATACAGATATTATTGCATGGGGCGATTTGGAAGCTCGGTTGTCAATTTCATAAACGCTCAAGGCGAAGGCGATGCTGCTGAGGATCAATGAGAGTGAAGCGTCAGCGAACGTGCTTAGAGACTACCATACCTAAGAGACTCAATACGTTGATTCTTACATGGTGACCCTGGTTCAGGGAGTACAGAGCACTATAACAGAGTTTTCTCTACAAGTGACGTTGTTCTAGGCTTTGCCTTACGACATTAATAAATCATTATGATTTGCATTATTCCTTGACGAGATTCTGATTTTAACTGAGAAACGTAAAAGCGACGTGTCTGGGGCGACTCATGCATACCTCTTATGTTATGATACCACAGTAACACTGCAGGTGGCGGATGCACACCCTTGCATGTAAAGTATCATGATCCTTTTGGCAATGATGTATGTTGATACTTTGATCCTGTAAGAGTTCTCGAACTGCGGGTAGAATCGGCTAAGACTTTTTATGTTCGTTTTCTACATTAAGTTGTCGAGGCACAAGGATCAGAAGGGCTACGATTTATAAAAGTATCACGGCAAGGTAGTCTTGGAATATATCGGGAGCTAATGAAACGGTTATATTATTTTTTCCTCATTATAAGGGTCTTGAAAGGTACGGAACATATCAAGGCCTGCATGGCGGACGTTAGAGTTTTCGGATGCATGTCATTTCTGTTGATCAGGCGTTTTTAGTCTAGAACGAACAGGGGAGTAGAAAAGTCTAGAAGTTCATAAATGTCCGATGGCAACCGGGCCGTTTGTGAATCAGGTGGAGAACCTGTAAGGTATAGTTTTACTCCTGTTGATCTATAGGGCTTATATTGGCTTAAGCCCCGGCTTCCCGCTTTTGGTACTTTGTCAATATGAGATCGATTAACATCGGAGCCCCGGAAATCCTCGGCATGTGGCCATGTAAACATCGGACGGCCTCGATCATTACTTTTATGTTTTGAGCTGAGTTCTCCTGATACTGAAGCGGAGATTCCTAAGTGCGATAATCTACGAGAGCGCATAGAGCTTTCTCCAGAACTTCCGCTCGGGTATCATAGGTAGAAAAGGCTAGACTCTTACAAACAAGAAGCCTCTCTGCTTTGGATGAGTAATGATACTTCTAAGTTATTGTCTTGCATAAGTCGTGAACTACAGGTCATCTGAAGTACTGTTCTCGAAAATGGACGGTGTATGGCCCTCGGACTTGCTCCTGACAATGCAACCCCCTCTAACTTGGTCATATTGTCGCAAGAGAGTAAGAATTGAATCATCAATGAAGCAACTGCCATTAAGCTATAAGTCTCTTGTTTCGCTGCATATACTTTTCTTCGGTGAAAAGCCTGGAGAAACTAACTCAACCTTTCATATAGAATATATTTGATATACAATTCTTGGAAGATTGTCCGTCGGCATTATTTATCACTTCCTGAAGTGCGTATGTCAGTCCATTAGAAAGAGTGTACCTGTAGACAAACACATGGTCTTTGCGATCGTAGCCGTAGCATCGGCCACGACACATGTAACTTGTAAGCGTTGATAACTCTTCGTTCTAGCTTGATTGCGGATTTAGCAAATCTTCACTGAATGGCATGTGATACTGGGCATATAGACTAGACCGTAGCCTTAAGGTTTTTGCTTCTCCAGGATACTAGAATTCGGGTGGTGTTCATCCTCAATCTGGCCCCAAGTAGGGAGTATAGTGTCCCGATCCGGTAAGCCTACCGCGGCACGACTGACTGACGTATGATTGGTTAATATTAGGTCGCTTACCACTAGCACCGCACGGGCCACTCAAACAATTCTTTAAATACTGCGTCGACCCCCCGCTCTTTAGAATTTTTTTCTTTTCTTCTCCAGCTCTCTTTGCCTTTTGGCTTAGATCAAGTGTAGTATCTGTTCTTTTCAGTTTAATCTCTGAAAGTGTTCCATAGGAACACAACATTGATTAATCTTATTTTTGGTCTCCGTGGCAGGGCCCCTGTGCTTGCGCATGCCTTGCCCCACAGTGTCATCGGGCTTACACTACCCCCGATAGACGCGAACAACCCCCTTTTTCATCAATTTGGTCGGTATACCGACTGCTTGGAGAAGAAGGCGTAGTATCGAACCCGGTAGCGCTCAGTATAAGATACATTAGACAGTCCAGCAGGATAAATAGCCCTTTAGTCTATATCAGTTGTACGAGTTAAATATCCGGTTATGTGGTGTTTTGTTTTTCGTGCACGGCATATTGGATATGCATTGGTTTAGGTTTTATATCTCATCCGACTATCAGTAGTTGCGTAGTTTGTTTGATCATATGGACATTGGCTGATACTCTTTCCCGACACTATGCCTCGGCACCAGGGATCAACCAAGCTATTGAAAGCTCAAATCAAAAGCATGCGCCCGCTACGGGGGACTTTGGTTGTTCATCCACTACTTTATATATATCTCAAGCACTTTCTGCATTGTACAGTTCCTCAGTGACAGCAGCGGCCGGATCAACTTATCTTCTTCCACTAACTGGATAGGAAGAGTTTATGTCGAAGTATATTAACCACATGATCATATAGAAGTATTCACTCAAGTTTAAGATGGTTGATAATATAACCGAAGAAGTAATACTCGATTATCCCTGGACTTTGCTGAAAGAAGTCTACGAAGATACAGACATCACAGTCTGAAGAGATATCATACGATTAATCGGCTTTCTACAAACTAAATCTGATGTTAAACAACCAAAGGGGTTGCCCGGTGACAAGATTACTGCTGAGAAATCTACCCAGTTATTGTATCTGTACATGTTGGAAAGTTCAATACAACTCCCCCCAAGTGCTCATCGTGACCCAAGGAGATCATAATCCATTTCCACACCAAGGCAGTCCTTATGGGACCGTGTATTATTTCATTTGATAACTGTGATTCCACAGGAGCCGAATATTGTCCGCATAAATCGTTGCTAGATGAAGACAAGGGTTCGTCAATCATAAGCCAGCTTTTCGACTACGCTCTATTAGAAACAAACCACAAGCATCTTTATGAGGCCCTTTTGCACGTATGAGGTAGTGATGTAAAGTCTGGTCAATTATCCTGAGCAACTGTACTTGTCCTGTTTCAGAGAAACCCCATGAAGCCCTATGGTACCTTCGAGACGAACCACTCGAAATGATAGATTGGGTAGATGTAACGTGTGCCCACCAGGGTAATAAGAATTAGATAGAAATTTTATTCATGCTAAAAATGTACGCACAAGCTAAATCCGTCATGATCTGGCTTGAAATAGCTACAGAGAAGGGTGACGAAGCTCTCAAAAGCTTGCGTTACCTTGCACAACACAAGGCTCTCGATTTTTATTATTGTGATGTCAAGTCTGATGTTATCCTCAATGATAGATACTGTGACAATTCCACACATACTGATGTTCTAGCTGTAGTAGGAGATATATGTTCAAGTTCTTGGTAATCTCTTGGTTGAATAGTGCTCAGACACAGTGATGTGTCAGGCAGCATTCCGAAAATGATCTCCCATAACCCACCGTTGGGATACTCTAGCCAGCATGCCGGGAGCTTTGAACCGTATGACGTCGGTCTACCTTCTACCCTACTTCCTCACGTTGGTGATATTGTTTCAATTACAAATATCAATTCAAGTATGTATCAGGCAAAGACTATATCCTGTTTACATGTCTATAAAAGAGATGGCCGCGCGTTTTGCTGCCCATAAAGTGCCTTTGACGTAGTTCAAGACCCCGACTGTGTCCATATCCTCGGGCCTGCAGTAGCTTTCCCCACCTAAAATTAGCAGGTAGGAATTCCGAGGCAAGGTATACTGAAGATCAACAAGGGCAAGCTCAGCGCGTGACACCCTCAACTCACCACTTATTCTATATGTAGCCTGGATTGCATTGGGCACTAAGGGCTCAAGTGGAAGCAAGCGTATGCTGCCTTATGACATATGGAACAATAAGCTATGGAAATATGATTCTGTCACACGAGCTTGCACGTATAGCATCGTATGCTGGAAAGTCATCACTTCCAAAATAGGTAAAAAGCATTCCTCGGACATTAGAATCGCAATGATCGACAACTTTGTTACTGACTTGGTAAATAAATGTCCGTCCTGCATACCAACGCATCTATAGGATTACCTATCCCCAAGGGATGAACCTGTTTGTCTTATTTCACAGCTCAGCCTATATTCAGAAGCGAATTCGCATGGGAGAGGACTAATCATGGAGAACACTCCTATTTGTACAACCATATCCCGTGTTGGCTCTATCTTTCAACCCACCCGAGGTGACCCCTAATTCTGCTCTTCCATCGGTAGTATCACAAAATGGAGGGTAAGGATACTGAAAAGGCCCCGCAGGTTCACTGCAAAGAGCCGAGTATTCCATCCCCAACGGAATCCTCCCAGACCTTTGACTTAGAGTGCGAATACCACGATCCTAAGCTACCTCCAGTAGATGGAGGAATCCACGCATGGCTTTTCCTAGCGGCATGCTTTGTGGTGGAAGGCACCGTATGGGGTGAGTTAACCACGTCTGACATGGTACGATAGCATCTGACGACGAGCACTATGGTTAGGGTTCGCCGCCTGTTTCGGTGTATTTCAAAATTACTATCGAAATGACCCGGCATTCCAAGGATCCCATGCTATAGCTGCGATAGGGACCTGTGCAATGGTCAGTAAAGAGTATCCCGTCCCATGGGCATATGATGACCTGCTAACAGCAATAGGGCATGGCGTACTTGCTATCCCCAATCGTGATGGCCATCTTGATAGCTCTCCCTAGACTGCAACGATGGGCATCCTCGATAGCATTCGTAGTCCTATCGCTTTCCCTAGCCCTGAGCTCATTCTCCACAAGTGTCACGCACTTGATCCTGTCACAAGGTATCGCATACGGCACAGCGGGCTGCTTCGCCTACGCCCCATCAATTCTCTTCATGCCGGACTGGTTCGTCAAAAAGAAAAGTCTCGCCTTCGGCATAGTCTGGGTAAACCATACACCCCTACCTCTCCATCTTGCATCCATTTATCCAATAACCCCAACACTGACACCTAAACAACCAAACAGAGCGGCTCAGGTTTAACCGGCATAATCTTCCCCCTAATCCTCCAATCCCTCCTGGACACCTACGGCTGGCAAACGACCCTCCGAATCTGCTCAGTAGCAATCTTCCTCCTCGCCGCGCCCTTCATGCTCTTCCACAAACCGCGCGTCCCCCGAAGAACAACCAACCTGCACCAACTCGACCTCAGCTTCCATCGCAACCGCACCTACCTAATCTACCAAGCCGGCAACATAATCCAATCCCTAGGCTTCTTCCTGCCCCAGATATTCCTCCCCAGCTACGCAGGACTCCTCGGCGCAAAGGGTCTCGAAGCATCATCCACAATAACAGTGTTCAACATCTCCAACATGTTCGGCTGCATCTTGATCGGATGGCTGGCGGATCGGTACCACGTCACGAAATGTATCCTCATTTCTACTGTGGGGGCGATATTCTCCACATTCCTGCTGTGGGGGATGAGTGTGCATCTCGCGCCGCTTTATCTGTTTAGTATCGTCTACGGCTGTACCGGGGGGAGTTTTTCGTCCTCGTGGGCCGCGACTTCGTCGGAGGTTGGGAAGAGTCATCCGTCTGCGGATGTGAGTATGGTTTTCGCGTTTATGGAGACTGGTCGGGGCATCGGGAATGTGATTAGTGGGCCGTTGAGTGAGGCGTTGTTGAAGACGAGGTTGTGGGAGGGTCAGGCTTGGGGCGCTTATGGGACGGAGTATGGGATTTTGGTGGTGCTTACTGGTGTTACTGGTCTTCTTGGTGGGGTGTCGGTTGTGGCGAGGGCTTTGAGGTGGATTTGAATTGAATTTCCTTCTTCGATAGCTGTGGGTTTATAGTTCCATTGGTTGTGTTAGATGAGGGTTGTATGTAGATTGGTATCTGTGGTAGGAAGAGTGAGGATAACAAAAGTGAGATGGGCGTTGTAGCGGGCATGATTTTTTTTTTTTTTCTCTGGTACTGAATGATTTTATGCACGATGCTTGTTATATGTATGATTATTCAATAACTATCTCCTGTCTATCATATATGGATAAGAACACTATACACATGATCACATGATCACATACTAATCATCAAATATATGCACCCAAACACCCGAAACTCCACTGTTGCTATATGTAAAATGGGGAATGTAAAAGACGCTTCCACGGAATATCTGTACCTCCGAGCGGGCCCGGAGTTGCAGCTTTCTTCTATGCACGCACAGCTGCCATGCCAGCCTCTTGATGTGAATTACACCGCAAACCGCGCGGTATTATACTAATTTATAGACTCTCGCGAAGCCTCTCCTGCCACGTCTTCGGTCTCGCCGTTTCCCAAGAGTAATTCTGGAGCCGGCCCGATTGCAAGTCTGCCTCTAGCGGGTGTACAAAACTGGTGCGGTAGAGAATCTTGTGGCCGAGGTACAGGACCACGAAGATGATCACGCAGATGTACGCGACGAAGAAATCGGAGACGTTGAAGGTAGGGATCCAGGCCGTGAATCCTTGGGTCAGAATGATCAGGACGCTGAAGAACAGTCCGTACCACGTCAGGTAGGGTTGGAAGGCGGCTTTGTAGGGTAAGGTATCACGAGAGATGTCGCGCGCCTTCAGGGCACGCATGAAAGCCAAGTGACTCAGACTGATGGAAGTCCAACAGATGAATCCAGCCACACTGGAGATATTGACCAGCCAGTTGAAGACCTTTCCACCGGACTCGGAGACGTTCATGAACCCGAGAAGCCCGAAGGCGGCCGTGAAGCCGACGCTAATATAGGGCACACCACGGTGAGTGACCCAACCGAAGATTGGAGGCGCGAACTTTTCCTGAGCCAGACCGAGGAGGACACGACTGCCACTGTAGACGTTGGAGTTGGCAGCCGAGAGGACGACGGTCAGGAGGACGGCGTTGATCAAACTGGGAAGAACCTTCACGCCGGCGAGCTTCGCGGCGATGACCATAGGGGAGGCGGAGGCGTCGCTCGAGTCGGTGATCAGGTTGGGGTTGTCGTAAGGGACCAGCAAGCCCATGAAGAAGATGGTCAGGACAAAGAAAACGAGGATACGGATGAAAGTCTTGCGGATGGCCGAGGGAACGGTCTTCTCCGGATTCTCTGTCTCACCAGCCGCGACACCAACCAGCTCGGTACCTTGATAGGAGAAACCAGCCTGTACAAGCACGGCCCAGAAACCGACGAACTTGGAAACCGGATTTGACGCGTCGATCAGATACGGAGCAAATGCTCCGGGATCCTTCCACGTGCTGAATCCAAGGTAACCCTGCTTTCCCACACCAGCATCAATGCAGATAGCGAAGATCATGAATCCCAGGACCGTGAGCACTTTGATCATCGAAAACCAGAACTCGATCTCTCCATAGAATCCAACCGGAAGGAAATTGAGAAGTGTGATCACTACCCAGAAGATGGCGATGAAGATGGCTACCGACAGTTTATCGTCCCAATACTGAACAATCAGACCGGTAGCAGTCAGTTCCACGGCGTATGTCGAAGCCCAGTTAAACCAATAAATCCAACCCATCGCGCAACCCAGACTGGGATCGACGAGTCGTGCAGTGTAGGAGGTGAAAGAACCGGAGATCGGAAGATACGTTGCGACCTCACCTGCAATGAATTAGTACCCCGCACATATCTCATCTCAAGACAACAAAGACTTACCAAGTGAGGACATGACCGAGAACACAATAGAACCAACGAAGATATAGGCGATGAGGGCACCCGCCGGACCGGAGTGTGCGATGGCTGTTCCACTACTGATGAACAAACCCGTTCCAATTGTACCACCTGCGTCATGGTTAAAACCCACAGTTCCAATCACCTTGTATATTAGATCCTGACTGACCGATAGCAATCATCTGCAAATGTCTGCTCTTCAGCTTGCGCTGTAAGTCATGCGGCGGCGTATCCCCTCCAATTCCATCCTTCTCCACATCTTCATTTCCGTTGCCATCCTTCTTCTTGCCGAACTTGCTCAGAGGGTTCGCGCCCGTCTTGGTGCTAATCTTGTCACCGTCGTTTCCAGAAGCGGTTTCCGTCACCTGCGGCGCAGGGGTGACTTCGTCAATGGCCATCCCGGCCGTATATTATGTTGTGTATTGGACAGGAAAAGGTGACTTGTCACAGGAAAGGTGAGAGTGAGGGGATTGGGACGCGGTTACGTGCATGCACGAGTTCGATGATCTGAGTCAAAGAAAGAGAAAGCTTTTCCGAACAGATACTACGTAGTCATACGGTTGGGATTTATTATTTTATTTTATTTTATTTTTTTTTCATTTTCAATTTTTTTTTCTCTCTTTCTTTTTCTTTTCCGGCTGCGACTAGAAAAATTCATCGAGCCAAACTGGAATAAGACTCCGCAAAGAGATCCACTCGCAGACTTTTCACTGGCCGGAAGGCGCCGAGCCATTATGTAAAATCGAACGGCCAGCCGATGAGAGCGGAAAGTGGCCTTCGTCAGTGGTGTCATTGCAACACAACCAGCGAGCTTAGCGGAAGCCAATGCCGATATTTTCACCTTCATGACATGGATTGAAGCCTTCTTTAGTACAGAGCATTTTCTCACCCCAAGAATCTTCAATGCAATGTCATTGAGAACTTTAATCACCACCGTGAGGCCATCGCGTGCGCGGTGGGTCTCAACCGTATCTATCAGTGCCAAGACCTCGGACCCCTCAAGTTTAGATAAAAATTGAGTTAACAACTTATGCAGGGCTTTCAACTGGTAACAAAGGCAAACACCAACAGGACATCTCCTGGGTGGCGACTAAGGAGAATTCATGGCGGTATTCGCCCCCCTTTGTTACTTAGGGCAAGAACTAGTCACAGTATTGTTTTGCAGGTTTGCCCCTCCTTTGGATGGCAAAAATGGTCGAAAAAGAACTGTTTGCGCTTAGTGTCGGTTGGTGTCCGACCCTAGTCCTCATGCGGCATGGCTCCCTGGTTCAACGATCAGGATCTCTTATCAGTCACATGCTGATAAGTCACATGGGACAAAAGAAATGGACAACTATTGATGGAGGTATCTTTGTGGCCCTAAACCTGACATCCAACGACAAGTCATGTCAAAGAAATGACATTCTTGGCGGGCACCTCATTGTCCCCAGATTCCGATGGGTCATATGTGAATCGTCATCTTGGCTCCTGTTCCCCGTACTTTGCGAATTAACTTCCGTCCTATCCAAATCTAAATAAAGGACTCGTGTACTGATGCCCTACCCCGTATATCTAATCCCCAGAATTTGTCAAATGAATGTCAGTGTTCCGGGTATAGCTTCTATTTCACTTAATGTTATCGTAACTATAGTAGTAAAAAATTTTCTTTCCAAAAAAAAAAAAAAAAAAAAAAACCCACACTCACAAAGACCGCCCAGCCAGCCACCCAAAGCATACATTAAAGTCGGTAGACCGATAATACAAAACTCAATCACTCATGTCGAGACCCATCCCTCCGAATCTCATACATCGTGGTAACCTGAATGCCCCCCATTGGGTGCCCTCCCGCCTCCTCATCTGACAGGCTCTCGGACCGCCCTGTCTGCCCATCGTTGACAAAAGTACGAGTTCCCGCGCCATGTAGGATGAACTCATCACTGGATCGCCCGCCCACCTTCGTACTCTTCGTCGACTCCAACTGACTAGGCTTCGACTTCCCGAAAACTGATAAACTGTAGCTACCCTTCTTTCGCGAGGATGAGTACTGGTCTTCCGAGGACCCGAGCCAGGTCGAGGTGCTGAAGAGCGGTTTGATGCAGGGAGCGTTGACGGCGATGATACCGACGAACTGGCTACTTATTAGCGAACCCAATGTCCTTCCCAAAGTAATCTAGCAAAGAGAGGTGGATGTCTGCGACGTACCGTTTCGCGAATAGCCCAGATGGTACTGGTGTTGATGCTGTTGATACTCTGCAGGGAGAGAATACAGCGGAGGAGCGTTGCGATCATGACGAAGACACCGCCACATAGGAGAACTCCGATAATCAGCTTTCTATGCGTTGTCTGGTTAGAACTGGTTCATTGTGTTTGCGTTTTAGTATACTTACCGACGCAATGCGAGTCGCACTTTAGCTAATAAGGGAATGGGAATGCACACGAGAATTGCGTCTGTTCTGTGGTATATTAGCATGGAATCTGGTAGTAGGTAGGGGGTTACGCACGAGACATTGGTCACCGCGATTACGATATAGTTCACATAGTCAGCAGAGCAGTTGACTGAACATAAGAGTTAGTTATGGATGCTTTGTCTAAAGGACAATGTGAGGGTGTACTTACGACCAGGATCTGGATAAACCTGCCAGTTCTTTTCCAGTGGACGACAGTGGAGAAAGATAGTCAGGATAACGGCAATGTATGTGCTTGCGCAAAGCACGGCATTAAATTTGACGAGCTTTTGTTGGACAAGGCCCAGCCTAGAAATATGGTCAGTTGGGTAGCTGACTTGGTGGACTTCGTGGAGCCCTTACGTAAGGCGGTTGTAGAAAAACAGCATGCAGGCTTTCAGTGACCAGATCAGGGTCACGTAACAAGTCCAGCCGGCGAGAAGACACTTGGAACCACGGGCGAGAATCTCGGTTTGCTCGGGGGTCAGCGAGGCCCTTTGAGCATCATCAAGTCCGATATTGGTGCCATATTGGCCTGTGGAGAAACAGATTAGGCGTTTTCTAGAACTTGAGAAGATAGAAGAGCCTACCGATCAGTTCCAACATGGTTAGTTCTGCCTGGCGTCTGTTAGAGTGTCATGCTGTGAGACTCGGGGTAAAGGAAGATTTTACAGTCCAGAAGGCGAGAACTACAAACGTGAAGTAGTCATCTCCTTGCCAGTTCTTGACTCCGACCACTCTAAAACGTGCGAAAACACGGAGTAATATGATAATCACGCCTATGCCGTATTCCGTCCATGCTTCTTTTTGGAAGGGGGTGGCATGGGCCATCGTGGAGGGAATGTGTGGCGGAGTGAAGCAAGGCTGTGGAAGGTACTATTCAGTTTCCAAATTTCCACATAAGAATCATGCATGAAAAGAAGCATGGCCCAGATAAAGGTCAACAGTTAAAGTCATGGGGAGTTTATGGGTATACTGTTTCCAAGAACGGATCATCAGCAGCCACTTTCATTCTGCGGGTATGTCTTGAATAGGAGTTAAAGTTTTATTTATTTCCTCCAGGATCTAGTCAGGATAGCTAACCGATTTCTGGCGAGGAGCAACAGTTGAAGTATCGAAAAAAGAAATGTGACCCAGAGAGACTTGATCGGCTAGCTTGTTCCTCGTGTACGGGGTAAGCAGGCAGCACACCTTGAACAAGGTTTTCGAACTGGATCCCAACTGTCAGGGTATGGATCCCGATAGGGGGTTTACCCTGTGGATGTCGAGTGGGCTCTTCTACCGTGTCAACTTTGTCTGGACATCGGGATCTGGTTGGGATTTGAGGGTCGGCGAAGCTACTAGGATTCACGACGATCCCAATTCACAATCACTATGTACCATAATGCCGGGTTTTATTAGACCATTCGGGGTAGGGTGGCGAGCGCCCCTGACAAGGATGCGTACGCCAGAATCGATAGTTTGGGTTTAAGGGTGCTTCAACGTCCTGCATGACAGGGAATACGACCCATTTGCCTTCGGGCCAGAATAACTCTAAAGCTTCGCAAAATCCGAGATAAATTGTTGGGGAACCTGTTCTTCTGGAAACCAATTATCTCTTGGTACTGAGAAGCATTTTACAGAGCTTTACCCCATACGCCAAGGACCTGGAGTGATGATAGGTTCAAGAAAGAGGTTAGGGTTATTATTTTAAGGCAAGCTCATTAGGAGTACAGTATGATAGGTAACACACTTGACCCAAGAGGATGTGGAGTATAGGAACTCTCACATCCTTGCCCCACACTTTTTGGGGTATTAGGTTTGATTCGCTCTCAGAGCTTTTTCCGAATTTAGTTTTGAGATAATTTCTACCAGGCCGTGTGCGTTCTGCTAGTGGGAGAATAGCGGGTAAAAGTGGAGGTAGACATCGTGTCCGTGTCGGGGCTGAAGAGGGAGCCATTTTGGAGCCCGCAGACCCGTTTTCCTAGTGTTGATCGCTTGATATCTGGTCTACAATATCAAAGATCAAAACCTCTCCCCCCGAACTGAGGGGCTTACGGATCGCATTAATGGAGGTATGCACGTACGCCATCCATGGATAAGCAACCGCCTGCAGAAAAAACCGTACCCAAGGAAGGAACATCTCAGTACGCGACACGAATCGGCTTGCATAAATTACGCACTGCTGGTAGGGATTGCCTTCAGATCATCCATGGTGCGGGCTTAGTGGCGTCTTGGCCCACCCTTTCACTTGTGGAATTAATTCTCGACTTACGATTCGACTGCAACGCTACTAAATAAGTTCTTACCTACAGCGAATCACAATGGCTTTGTTTCTGGTCTAGGCTTAGAGAATGGCGATACAACTACCTTAAATAGCCGTGGAGTCGCACTGCACGGATCATATCCAGCAATGTCCGAATATCATTGCTCAATGGTCTGTAGACTAACTCTTCCTTCAGCGACCGGTCTGTTTATCAATAGCTGAAATCCCCTCTAGGATTTAGAGCCAAGCTAGTCACAGTATAGTTAGCTGAATGTCTGACTACTTTGCTCCCCTCTTTTTTTTTTTTTTTTTTTTTTCTAGGCTGGCCACTTGCATCGGAATGTAGGGGTAACAGGCCTGTGCCTGCAAAGTGGGGATGTGCCCATGGAGCTGATTCCGCTCACACCACTGAGAAGACACAGCTACATCTGTGTTTATAAAAGGGGAGCATGTCGACATGACACACAAGCAGCCTTAGTGACCCTCCAAATTCCTTTCACAAATTTCTTTGTCATCTATCACTCGCTCTTCCTCACATAACATTAGGTTGCCATCATGGGTAGCACTTCGGAAGATGTTTACGACTACATTATTTGCGGGTAAGTGCGGGGTGCAGTAATTGAAGAAATAGTTAGATGTGAGTGGGCACTGATATACCAACCGGATAGAGGTGGTACAGCAGGATGCGTTGTCGCGGGTCGTCTCGCCGAAGATCCAGATGTTACGGTGCTAGTACTTGAGGCTGGTCAACATAACAAAGATCTGGAAAACGTACATATGACGGGAGGGTATGAACCCCAAATCTACGTCCGCCCGTCTCACTCACTAAGTGTGTCGCAGATGGTCAAATAACTTTGACTCGGAAACAGATTGGAATATAGTCACACCACCTATGAAAGGAGTCGATAACCGACAGGTGAAACTGAGCCGAGGCCGCTTTTTGGGAGGCTGCAGCGGATGCAACGGTACACTGTGTGTGAGAGGTAGCAAGCAAGATTACGATGATTGGGAACTAGAAGGATGGAGTGGAGAGGAATTCTTCGCCGCAATGAGAAAGGTATATTCTTCTCGGGGTTATGGAACTTCAGACCATGCCTAACAGGATGCTATAATAGTCGGAAACATTCCATCCCAAAGACTGGTTCCAAGCCGACCCCCAGAGTCATGGTTACAATGGCCCTCTGCACACTGAGCCTCACGATCTTGCCCCAATCTCGAACCTTCTCATAGACTCTCTCGTTTCGCAAGGAATGCCTCTACATCATGATATGTTTAGCACCGGCGACGTCGCCCACGGATGCGGTCATGCACCTCGTACCGTGTACAAAGGTATCCGTACTACGGGCGGGGATTTTATAACCAACGATTACAACCGATCCAACGTTACTATTCAAACCGATACTACAGTCGACCGCATCGTGTTGGAAGAAAGTGCAGCTGGGCTCCGGGCGACAGGTGCCGTGACCAGATTAGCCGATGGGACCACGCGCACTTTCCACGCGAGAAAGGAGGTTGTCATTTCCAGTGGTGCTTACTGCAGCCCTGCCGTGCTTATGCGATCTGGAATCGGGGCACGGGAGGAATTGGAAAAGTTCGACATTCCTTGCAAGGTTGACCTGCCTGGTGTGGGTAAAAACCTGATGGATCATTTGGTGAGCCCCATGTTCGCTGACAATCCGGAGGGATACTAACCCAATCAGATTGTATTCATGTTCTACGAAACCGAAAGGGCAGGCCTGACAACTGACTGGCATGTTTACCACGACGATAACATGGAAAAGACATACGCACAATGGAAAGAACACAAGACCGGATTTCTATCAACATTTCCTTTCGGCGCCTTTGCCTTCGCCCGCCTGGACGAGCGTCTTAAGGACGAACCACTGTGGCGAGACGCTCCTCGCGAACCTGGCCGTGACCCAATGGGCCTGACGCCTAAACAACCTAATATCGAGTTCTTCACCACCGAGTGCTACGGCGGACCCAAACAGTATGACCAATTCCCCGTCGACCACAAACATGCGTTCTCGATGATTGCAGAGCTTTTTGCTCCGAAATCTCGTGGTACCGTTACCTTGAAATCTAAGGATCCCCTGGAAAACCCTATCGTTGACTGCAACTACCTGGCTGATCCGATGGACCTGTTGGTGCTGACCGAGGCATGCCGCTTTGGAAATGAGGTTGTCATGAAAGGGGCTGGAACTAAAGATATCGTCAAGGGGTCCTGGCCTTCCAATCTGACCCATCATACCTATACGACTCGGGAGGAGTGGATTCCATATGTCAAAGAACATGCCACCACCTGTAAGTTTGTCCGTAGTCCTCGTCCAAATGCTATGCTAACGTAATCAGGCTATCACGCCTCCGGAACGTGTGCGATGGGCAAGGACGACAACCCCCTTGCTGTCCTAGATAATAAGCTCAGGGTCAAGGGAGTTGCTGGATTGCGTGTTGCGGACTGTAGTGTGATGCCTACCTTGCATGGTGGACATACCCAGATGCCAGCATATGGAATTGGGGAACGGTGTGCCGATTATATCAAGGAGACCTGGTCTGGCTCATCAGGGGAACGGATCTTAAGTCGTATGTAACTGTGGCGATTACGGCTTTAAGTTATGAAATTATCGAGCCTTGGCATTGGAAGATCAAGGTGCTTCATCATGAATGCATGTCGCATTACCTAGCGAAGTATATAAGTGAAAGCTTGGATCAGTTGATCCTAGTACAGCAGACTTTGCTTGCCTCTGGGTTTTTGATTAAACGATATTATGTATATAGTTTGTGACATTGACAACAATTTTCAACAGGAATAAGCATAAGACGTCCCTAACCTATACCTAGAAATTACAGAACTACTAACTCACCTACAACTCGGTAGATATCTACAGAATATCCCCCTGTCTGGAGGAGGGAGAGGTAGACGAAAGAGGCGCTTCTCTTGGTGGTGGATGAGATAGCTTATCCCGGCTAGGGGGAGCAGGATGCTGGGTAGTATGCCTGATAACTTCATTTTGATACTGTATGGAGGGTTTGTGCTCTGTACAGATTGATGTAGTTGTTTAGTTCTGTATTGGTAGTTGTTCTTCTATGATTTATACTCAAGCTAAAATAAACCATAAGAATTACATATTTGGCGTTTTGCATCATAGTCGTATCTGATGAACCAAAGATCAAGTAGTGGCTTTTTAGGTAAATGGGACCGAAACAGCTCGCATGTAGCCTCTCACGACTTTGTGTGCTTGGCGAAACGATGTAAGTGTAGAACAGGACGGTCGGTCGTGACGATGATACCTCCCGACAGGGCGACTATTCTAACGGTCATTGAATAAACCTCCATATTTTACGAGAAACGACCATAGGGGACCACCTTGAGATAGAGTTTATGTACGTTCCTTACTTCGATACTACTCTCCCCAGAGCCCTACAATTCCCATCCTATCATAGATGATCAGATATTCTGCTACCACGGCTCATTGATAACCTTAATATTTCTAGGTTTACTCCTCTAATACCGGGGGAAAAAATGATTAAAAGTTTCAGATTATTGTTTCAGGAGCAGAGCTGTTATCAAATACAATATCTGAATGGTTTAATAGATAAGCCATGAGCGATTATATATGAAGACGAAGTTGGTTACCCGCATCACAGCAATAGATAGTGCTCTAGTTCGGCCTAGACACACTGGAAGTACCAAGGGTTCCACTCGCGGCAGGTAGTACCAGCTTCACACGATCCTGATCCAGTCCAACCCTGGCCACCACATTGATAGTATTTCTTGATAGTACCATTTGATGGAGCGGACGAGGTAGGGGCAGCGGAGGACGTTGCCGCAGGGGTACTGAAAGTCTTGGAGAGTGTCACGAGAGTCGTGGGGGCTACAGAGGAAGCGGCGGCGGCGTTATTGACCGGAGGGGCGGAAATAGAAGGAGAGGAATCCGAGACGCCGCCAGACCAGACAGAGGGGCCGGGGAGGTCGTAAGAAGTTGGGGTCGGGTAGTAGATGTTGAAGTGGATGTTGGGATCTTCAGGCTTGTATACTCCGGGGATCTTGACCAAGGGGCCCGGAACGCCAGACCCAGAACCGGTGACTTCGATTTGAGCGCACGTGAAGTAGAACTCGGAATTACCACTGAAGCCGCGATGAAGGCCAATGTGCTCAACACGGACAAGGTATTGACCGGGTGGAGTATTCTCGGGGATCTTGAAGGACGCAGTATCCTTGCCCCAAGTGCACCAATCGGTATCCTCCAAGCCATTGGAAATGTCTTTGCAAATACCTTCCTGATATACCTTGAACCAGTCGCCTGATCCGTCGTAGTCTTTGACGTCGCCGGGTGCTTTGGACATGTAAATTTGCAGAGGACCGGGGTGCTTCATCGAAGCACCATAGGCGAGTTGAAAACCGATCTCTGCGCCCGGAGCAACCGTGTAGACCTTTGTCTTGGCAGCAGAGTCCATGGAACCTTTGTTGCAACGGAAGTCGTTGCTCACAATTTCAGAAGCCAGTGTTGGTTGGTACCCATTGCTATTCTCGCGGATGTATTCAAAATCCTTGGTTGTCTTTCCGTCGACAATCAACTTCGAAAACACATAATGACCCGAAACCAGCGGGGCAATACTCGCAAGAAAACAGAGAGAGGCAAGGTTTAGCTTCATCTTGGACAAAAGAAAAAAAAGTAATGAAAGGAAAACAAACGTCTAGTTTGTGGGTTAAGAAAGAAAGGGAGTGAATTAAAAAAAAAAAAAAGGAGCAATGAGAAGAATGAAAGAGTTGATATTGAAACGCCAACATGATCTTGCTGGTAGCCCATGGCTTAAATAGTTCTCCCAGCTTGAAGAGGGGTCGAAAGAGCGAAATTGAAGTAAAACCTCCCGTTTCATATTAATGTAGCCCTGGTGGCAGTTACCAGACCAAAGAATGAGAGAATCTTATACGAACTGTGCCGTGGCGTTTTACCTAGGCGTCAAGAGCCAAGCCCTCCTTGTAGCTCGGGACCCCTAGACTAAACCCCTAGACCCGTACAGCATGATGTCTAGATTCCAGTGACCTATGTGCGAGGCGCTCTGCCAATGAGCAATTTGCGATTCGTAACGACATGGGTAGATCCACTACTATGTAGCTATTAGCTATTGCCCCACATGTGGAAGGGTAATGACCTTCCTTTCAAGGCATGGAGTTGTCTAGCGAGATAGGTACACACGGCTAAAGCCAGCCTGCTGTACCGCAAGCATGAATATTGGATGTACAGTGGAATAGGTCACCAACTATTCTGGTGGTTTTGATATATCTACAACTCAGCTCACACTAGGTGTACAAGACTATATCCACTCGAAGAGCAATCACGGACAGATTACGAGCAGATTGAAGGAGGGGTCCTCCTGTTCAAGTATGAGCGCCGAGGTGGCAAACCGATTACCCACCTAAATCAGCAAAGCGTTGCCCATCTAGCTGTTTCTACCAAGACCAGGTAGGTACCAGGCACATGCACGAGTAGAAACAGAGGGGTTTCGTCAGTATTCAATTGCCAGATGGAGAGGAACGGTGTCATTTCCACATTGGAGCCTTGTTGGACGAAGCGTCGCAGCCCCTTCCATTGATCTGAGTCGCAAGTTAAAGTTAGAAGCGAGTTTACTCCGGAGTATGTAGGGCTAGTGGGGTTTCCGAATCTAGTCTAGATAGGTGGAGCGAAGAAGATTAGTGATCTTGTCAGAAAACATGAAACCGCCGTCCTATAGCCATCGGATCGTTCTTAATTTGTCAACTGCCGAGTCATAACTAGAAGTCTGCTCAGTGAGAGATTCACAGGCAAGAGGTGGATCCACTTTGTCTTATGAGGATCATTCCACACAATTCGATTCGTATTGTGGATTTTTCCCTGAGACCCTGGATTTCGTTGAACCTTCTTCACTCCGTTCTGACTCAAGAGGACCGGCGCAGCTGCAAACCTAGCCTGCAGTTTCACGCGTTTGTGCATCGCTAGCAGCAGTATTCGGTCTTCCTCTATGTACAGATAGTTCCGGACCTGAGAAGACACCATAGCCACCCATTTTGAAGCGATTTGGACGAAACAGTGTGACACCGGCTTATGATATGTTACTGCATCTAGCCGTAGGATATCATACAGACTGGACTTTATCCCATTGGCCAGAGCCAAAGTACCTCGAGCGATGGCACGATTTAGGCTTCATCCGAGCGGGAAATGGCTCTGTACCCGGCGTCTGAACGCAGACTCTGGAAATGGCCTCGAGAGCCTAGAAACCCACAGTATGACGAAAGTTCTGCCGAATTCTAACCAGATTTCAATTTCCGGTCTATCTATACCACACCAGCCTGTCTATAGCTGACAGCTACCAGATGTAGTGGTCTCCGCTGGTGCCCCTTTTCGACACATGAGCTCCTCTTGGCGCTTGACTGCCTCGGTAGTCATAGACTCATGGACAATGTACGAAGTAGCTACGGAGAGTTGATACCATTGATGGTTGGATAGTCCACAGGCTTAGGCTAGACCCACTTGATCAGGGTCTTTGAGCACGGTGAGCTTTAAACGTTTCGAACTTGTGGACCCTGGTATAACCGGGCGATTTCCTATTGGAGTAATTGCGCGTTAAGCGAAACGACTGATTTGTTAATTTACCAATGGAAGAGTTGAAAAGTGGAAAGCAAGAGGCAGCCACTTATTATAGGAGACTAAGCGAGTTTCGAGTACTCAATGCGGAATAGTTTCTACTAAGGTAGTTTCTATCTAGTCCCTGAACTACGGCTGAAAGTGGAGTCGGGCCAGCTTGCATGCCGACGCTGAGGTGAAGTCTTGACTTACTGGGGGTATCCACAGTCCAGGCCGCTGACAGACTTCTTTAAGTTAGCCTGTCCGATAATTGCCCGTTAACACGCAGAGGTGGCCTGGGTGAGGAGCCCAAGTTTCCACGCCCTGGTAAAGATAGCGTAGATTGCAGGAAGTAATGGCCATGGTCTGGTCAACTTTCGTGCGCACCATCTCCCCGTGGCTGATACTCTTACTCCAGGCCTCAGTGCTAAACTTGACATTGTTGGACCGCGCAAAGGGGTGCGCCTCCGTGTCAGCGAGACTGGTCCAAGTACCGGAGAGACTGATTGAAGTCCAGGAACGGAAATATCTTGCACCGTCACTGCCGATGGCCTCAACGAGAAAAAGGTACTCACCGTCACCGGTACTGTATACATTGGATGCCTCAAATAAGGCATTTTATATTCGTGTCTTGCAGCGCGATGACGGTGTTCCCCATGCCTTTCGGAAAGTTCCCGAGGGAGGTCTGAGAGCGGTAGAGATGACCATAATCGTCTGATGAAAAAAGGTAGCAGTCGGACGAATCGCAGATCGTCCACATGTCGACCCAGGTTCCGTTGCCCAGGTTCTCCGAAAATGATACTGGGCATGCTGTCGAAGAAATTCTTGGGTGCGCTCCACCCAGCAGGGATTGCTGATATCGGAATTGGTGGAGTACGCAGCGTTACCGTTTTGGTAAACAAGGTACCACAGCTTGTGTGGCTCAAACTAGATGACTTGAGGAGCGGCGCGGTAGCCTGTTCCGACGGGGATTTGATCACGGTAATGGAATGTTGCTGAATTGGCCTCATCGAAATCGGTAAAGCCAAGGTAAACTAAATTATAACCAGATTCCTTGGCTGTGCTAGCAAAGACATGGTAAACGCCATCGACTTCGATGATAGATGGGTCTTTGATTCCAGCAAGGTCGTAGCTATCGTCTTTTGGGCCAATAAGAGGACCACTCAAGCTCCATTCGAAGCTCTTAGGGAGACTAGCCTTCATCACGGAGTCATTCCGAAGACCGTCGCTAGCCGAAAGCACGTTGACAGCTGCAAGGCAGACTGAAATGACGGAAAGTCGAAGTGATAGCATTGTTTCACTTAAAGGGATCTTAGAGAACGAGAAATGATGAACACGAGTCTAGAGGGTTCTTTGTTTTCCGTATCATGAAAGCGTACTAAGGCTCATGTTTAAGAGCAATGGTTCACTAGCGTATAAAGCTCGTCCAGTTCTATTTCTGAAAGAATTCCCTCCAATGATTTATCAAAGTTGAGGTATTGCTCGCAATAGACAGGAAGCCGTCGAGGGGGCGAGTTTAGCGATGTCTCATCACTCGGGACCATTATCCGGTCATTAGCATATATTCTCAGTCGCTGCGGAGGTGGAGATCCTGAAAGCTGAAGCTTCTATTGCCTGAAATATAGATAGAGAGTGGATATACTGCGTGTTGATACCGCGCTACTCGCTGCGAGAATACCTTCTCGTGGCTTTAACTTTTTTGTGCCAACATACAAGGCTGAATCTCTCGTCAGGCGCAATAGGGGAGAGAACAAGAAGTACAGTGAGATAAGGGGTGACCATTGAGTTTAGCATACTTCTTTTGGTGGTAGCTTCCAGTAACCAAGTGTATTCTCCATCAATAAAGGACCTCGAGGTAACGGAGATCTGTGACAAAGAACAAGGATATCAGGCTGAATCGTAAAATTAAGGGGTCGCTTCCGTCTGAATTTAGGCAATAAGAGGTACTTTATGCATTAGAGTGAGCAGGACAAGACTAGACTTCGCCAAAACCCGCGGGTAGTACCCGCGGGTTTTGGGTTGTCAGTCTGAACCCGTGGGTTTACCCACGAGTACCCGTTTGTTAACAGACAAGAGTAAATATACAAAATATACAGATTACTTAGGGAATTAGAATTAGTAACTATTTTTATACCTTTTTTAACTAAAACAGGTTTTCGGCTGGTTTACGGGTTCGGAGTCTGCTTAGAATCTGAACCCGCGGGCCGGGTACGGACGGCGCTTTATATTGGACCCGAACCACGGACGTCCAATGAAGCAGGTTCTCAAACCGTCGTTTAATTGAACAATATCATTGCTAAGAACACTTGCTCTACTCGCTTGGACCTTCCATTCTGGAGTCCCTCGACATAAGACATTATAATAGCCTAGCTTCCTAATGTATAGCTTGGTACATGTGCCATTTGACATATTGTGTGAAAAGAATGGGGACTATGGATTCCCTCCAGCAGCTATAGTATAAAATATAGCAACCTTCTCCCAGCGTACGAAATGATGCAAGCATGGTACCGTTGTAATTTCTGAGAAAGGAGAGAAAATAATCTTGGATGGCCGAAGCAAAGGCACAACGGCTGTGGGCTTGCTGGTTTGTGAGTCTAAATCTTCTCTTGACCTTGTACGGCTTGATTGGAGTAGTGCCAACCAGACGAATGGACTTTTACAACTTCAGGAGTAAAGCAACAACGGAAGCCATGCCACTGACGCTGGTATCTCAACAATCATCTGCATCTAGAGATGCATTCCAAGCGGAGCTGGAACCGGTCAAGCAGGAAAGCACCTGTAAGCTGTTAGTCAATGTCTTCACAGTACCTATAACACGAAATTCAATCAGCCACGGTAAAGTTCTAATACAACGTACTTGATAATACCTGCTTTATCCCGGACCCCTTTCTTCGTCCGGTTGACGCTCTCTACCAGTCGATCCCGTACTATCTGTATAGGTATCCGGCTGATTTCTTTCAATAACCTCCTCAGCAAGATCATACCTCCTCATCACATCTTCCAGTAGAGAGTCAACCTCATCCCTCGAGAACCTCCTGTTCCTGTACTGTAATATGGTCCTCTTTTGCTCAATATATTCCCGAACCCTCCTAAGCTCTAGCATATTCTTCCGGGGTCGCTGAGGAAGGCCCCTACCTTTGAGAAGAGCTATAAACCCGGCAATGACAGTATTAATGGCGCCTAGCACGGTTACAGCAATCAAATGCTGACCCCCAAACGGCCCAAGAGCAGTTATGCTTGCCCCGACCATGACTTGCACGATCGCGAGTAAGTTGAAAGACATGCTAACGAAACGGTACTGCCACCATTCACGGGATTCATCCTGGACCAACTTCTTGTACAGTTTATCTGTTGCGTCTGTGAATGTTTGATAGGTCGGTGCTTCCTCTGCGAGTAAACCTGCGTGTGCTGGTTGCGAAGTAGGTGTGTTATTTGTATTGGACATGATGTATCTCTGAAATTTACGATAGCTTGACGAGAGCAGGATATTGTGCAGAAGGCTCGAGAGTCCCAGCTTCATAATATCTGATTCCTACTAATGGAGAGTCACGCAATATTTATAGCCCAGCTTCGTAGTGATATCCCCTCAGTAACAGGGGCTGCACATGGCGATCAACTGACATATGCTATAAATAAGAAAAGCTTAGGATCGGATTGGCTTAGCGAAGTTCCAGACCTAACGAGACCCTCCTAGGCTTAGGATACCCACGGTACGCTGAAGCCAACCCACGATAAGGTTAAATACTTCTGCAAGCCCGGCAGTGATCGAGATCCTAGGTAGCTTGCTGATATCCAACGTTTAAGCTCACATGATACCTGAGATGGACCAAATCTCGGAATGTTGAGCACCATTGCCATTGTCGCAAAATCTCTCTCTCTCACACACACACACACACACACACACACACACACACACACACACATCCTCCCCTCTATACTTCTATTTTCTTTTTCCTTTCCTTTTTATTTATATGCTTCTTCTTCCTCCCCCCTTTTTTTTCTTGTTTTCTTTTTCTTTTTTTTTTCTATTATTTTTCTTTTGTCTCTCTCAGACAAATGTTGAGTGTATCCTCAACATGTGCGGACATGACCTGCGAAAGGCCCAGGATCGCAGATATCGAACGACCTGCAGGTCCTGTTCAATTCAAAACATACATAAAGTATTGTTTGGCTAGGCGGCTGTCGACATGATGACATCGCAGGATGCAAACTTCATACGAGGTGTCACCCGCAGCAGACCGAGTACAACTTTGGTTCAGTCTAACCTTCAGCCAAGGGCACCATTCAGTCTAGATTCGCACTCATATGATCTCGTACGTGGAAACTTCCTTCTTACCAATTGACTTCCTACAGAAGACTTGACAGGCCTTTACTTTAAATATCAGGAATCAGCATAAACACGCGTTATATAATACTCTCAAGTCATTACCCTAACCTCAGACATGTCTATAGTATATTCACATAATCATAGATCCTCTTTTTGGATATACACCAAACGCCTATACTGAAATCAAATCTAGGAAGCATCATCCCCATTGATAGTTACTTTTGTACTTCCGCCCATTAACGCTAACTCGTCCCCAAATCGCTTATTGTCCCATTCCCTGTCACTCCTACCGGCTGAATCATTCTTCGCGGCACTGGATATTCTATGCATCCTATAGTTTGCCGGTGGACCATCGGAATGGTCCGTACTCCACGAGAAGGAGCAGCATAGTGTCCGTAGCAGCGGTCGAAGGGTCGGTAAACAAGCGCAGATGATTCCGACGCAGGGTTCGACGAAGGTCCAGGTTGCGGCTTCCATTACGGAGTCTGTATGTCGGTTGAGATATTAGTTGAGTGCGATTGGATTTGAGAAGGAATTAAAGGGAACATACATGACGTATCCATGGTTTCGAAGATATCGAGAGTAACGACTCGCATAACACTCGCGACACAGACACTGTAATCCATAAGCGTTCATCCTACACATATATAATAAAGTATGAGACGTACAATCCACCAAGAAGGAATATACCCAGAATAGTCAGCTTCTGCGACAACCGTAATTGAAGCTGTAGAACCATCGGAATCGGTAAAGCGAGGATAATCACATCAATGAGGAGATTGGATATCGCGTTGCCGAAGAAGAACTGTTTCGGGTCGATGCAAGTTCCTTCTAAGGTTTTGTTCCAGTTCAGGGCAATCGGGCGACATTGAAGAAGGACAGTGATAAAGACAGCGAGACACCATGATATGACTAGACCGCCGGCGATAAGGCTCGCGATTCTAAAGTTGCGAACGGTGAAGATTCGGCGATAGAGTAGGAGGATTGAGATTTTGATGGAGGGGACGAGGAGGGTGTATGAGATTTCGTTGGCGAAGAAACACTGCGATTGTTTATTAGACTAAGACTACAAATTGGATGTCCGCCAATACTCGCCTTTTGGAAGGTAATCTTCTCCTGAATACTTAGCTCGTCCATGTGTTTTCCTAGCCCGCCATCTCGGGCCCCTATACACAATCAGCCATGTACGATCTCGTCGCAAATTGGTAAACTTACAAAAAACAGCTTCTCCCAGCATGCTATAAGCAAGGATAATCGACACACAGATGACATAGTCATCCAGCCCCAACGTTGTTCTCATCCATCGCGCAACGATGCGAAAACCAACAACAACCGTGGACAGTGCGACGAGCACAGCACTGACCGTAATGTAGGTTTTCCCACGGTCATTAGCACCCATAACGAGATGAAAAAGCTTTTCCCAGAAGACGACTGCGCTGTTGTCGTTATCGTTGTCGCTGTATATACATAACCCTAGTCGCGCCGGTTAAATGACGGCAAAATTTCGCAATCTCGTCGGACGTGAGCCAAGGTTTGCTGGATTGCTTGACGTACTATTTAAACCCACGTGGAACCCGTATTCCGCTAGAATTTGCATGTGGATAACATTTTAAAGATAAGATTGAGAGTGGATTAGCTGTTTTTGAAGCTTGAATGGTTTCACTTAGCGTTTTGTGTCGCTATCATCCAGGACGAAGCTCGTGCCACCAGGGTTATGTGCATATATAAACAGAGATTCATATAAAAGGGCCTTTTAAGGGGCTCTTAACTACCGGGGACCTCGAAAAAAAGAATACTGATACTGCTGTGGATGTTACATGTGCGTGCAAATGCCCAAATCCGAGGGCTTGTCTTGGGCAGACCCGCCCGCAAGGATCTTCATCCTGGTGGCTCGCTGCGCGCATAACCATTAAGTTGGGATTTATAGTGTATATTGTACATTAGACTAGTGATATTCCTCTTGACGCTAGACTCTAGAGTGCTGGACTTGGCAGATTGTGCGAGGTTGTTTAGATATTGTTAATATACAATTCCGCGGCAACGGTTCATCTAGCTTGAGCCGAGGGATCTGCAAAGAATGCATTGGTCCTAGCATACTATGTATGTATATGTTACTAGAAAATATTGAGTAGCATCAGGAAGTACATTGGGCTTGAGGCACCAGGCCTGGGTCTGTCTACAGCGGATAGTCGCCCATGTTAACAATAGAAAATAGAACAGGTTATCGGGTGAAATGCTTCACGAGAAAGGCAGAAAGCAGACTCAGTAAATAGACTACTCCCGAAGTCTGGAACCGGTCAAACCATCCACGCAACATTAATCAAATAAACTTCAATCCTGGCCCTGCAGGATCGGACGGAGTGGGTCGGGCAAAGAACAGAATTGAAGTTTTCCCGATCCGCGATTGGCCTGGGATGCGGTTCGTTACATCGGACCCGTTTCGACTCAAGCCGTTGTATCAGGCCACGAAATGTCTCAAACTAAGCAGGATCTATTCGAACCTTGCGGAGTAAATTCCGCCAAAACCGTCTCGCATACCGCGCTCCATGCGGTTAGGCTACCTCATAGTTCATTGGGATGCAATCCTTAGCACCCGACTGGCAGTCTCTTCCGGCATGCTGAGGAAAGGACTATGACTCGCTGGTAATCTCTCGACGTTTATATCCACTCCTGCCTTCCGCACGTTTTCGATCATCATCTCCTGAACCATGGGAATAAGAGCGGCATCCTGTTCGCACACAATGTATGTGGTGGGACTGCTGCGATACGCCTCGTGTGAGATTGGGTCGAATTGGGCGGATTTCGGGTGGACCACCAGCTTCTTGGCCCATGCAGCGGCTTCCTCCGGGGGGAGGTCGTTGAAAAAACAGGGCGCCGGGTCCGGGACAGTCAAAATCTCCCTCTCATCCTAGAAATAGTTGTTAGCGAGTGCATATCAGTTCAGGTAAGAGACTACAGACATCGACAGTTATGAAAGGGGGCAATTGGCCGCCAAACATCCCCGCGAGGCTGCTGCCACTAGGGGGTATAAAAGCAGTCATGTAGATCAAACGTTTGATCGCCAGCCCGTGTAGGGCATCAGTGCCAACAACTCCACCATAGGAGTGCATCACGGCGATGACGGTCTTCCCATCATCAAGGAGCGATTGTGCCGTCTTTCGGATGAGCGTCACGTCATCCTCCAATTTCTTCGTGGGGGGCACATCATTGTTGCAGGTTAGAAGGCGAGGACAGACTGCTTCGTAGCCCAAGTCTTCAAATGCCTTACAGAAGGGGGCATAAAATTCAGGATGATGCCATGCCCCGTGAATGACAAGGATCGTAGGGCGAGTAGTGGTTGTATCAGTCATGCTGGTCTGCAAAGGTTGTTTCAAACGTGGGACAGAGATGAAAAAGTCCTGCAAGCAAGCGTTATTCGGGGTCCTGCAGACTATTATATCTCCGACAAACTGGCTTGTTACTTGTGGTGGGGCAGCGACCCCGGCGACGATCGCATGCCACCAGAAAGCAGCCAGATGAGACATGAGTGTAGTCCACTTTACCGGTATCAGTTAGTCTCCTGTTAACTCAAGGTCCCTAATTGAAAGCCCCTCCTGCAGTGCTACGCTACGGCTAGGTATCATGCCATTGCCCTCACTAAGCTACCACCAAGTTCAACACCAAGGGCTATCTGGGACTCCATAATATAGAAATACTAATATTCTTAATTCCCAACTCAAAAAGCACGGTTATGGAGTACTAGATATCTAATTGGCATGGACTTTGCCACAGTACTAACACCTTTTAGTTTTGTGTCTCTTTGCTATTAATAGTATGAATAACGTATAGTCTCTTATAAATCCATATCAACACCCACTTATACCTCACTTGACTGCAAGTACAAGTAGTCTTGGTCCACATATCGAGAGCGCGAACTCATTGGCCAATAGTCCATAGGGAGAAAATTAGGTTAAACGTAACTATGAGAAGACGCATATTGATCCACCACGGATATTTCCGCACTACCGGCTTTGCATGGCGCTATCGTCCGTTTCATTTTGCGACCTGATTTCTTCCATAGGTCGCCTATAGCCCGCAATTAGAGTTAATGAAATATAGACAACTTCTTAAAACCATAAGACGAACTGAATGAGATCGATGACGGAAAAGTTAGCACAGACAGTCACTTGGAAGACGCAGGTTCAGCACGACTACACGGTGCCATAGATGAGTTGACCTATATAAAGGGATCTTAAGGTAGTCGTCTCGCAGCTCTATTAAACTCAAGAATTATGGCGTCTGATTCGTCTCACGAAATCCTCCACATTGTGGGGTTGATCCGACTGACAGCCTGTTTCTCCACTAGACTGCCGGTTTGACGCTGTCGGGATTTCTATAAACGGAGACTAATATTGATCTACGAGTTAATATTATGCGGTCGTAGAAATAATACTCAGTCCTATCACTACTTCCTCATGGTGCTGGACCTGTAAATGCCGAAGAAATCAAATAGATTAATACTAGACGATCTTATAGCTAAAAGGATCTCCGCAAAATTCAGGATCAAAATGACCAAGGACCGACAACCCCAAAATGAAAACCACGAATTTAAATCCAGAGAAATTTAAGGAGTGAATATACAACTCGCCAGTTCCCGCAAAGAGCCTATACAGACGGAAACAGGCAGACAGCCTCCACGCAAGACCTAAGCAACAACAACAGTCTGATTGAGCAGGTCCAGGTATGGCCAAGCGCTCGCCTGCAAATAAATCACATTAGCGTCTTAATCTCATCGATGCGATCGTGGGAGGTTAGCACTTACCCCGACAATTGCTACATGGGCGACGTTGATCTGTGCGTCTCCCTTGGCTATGGAGTCTGGGATCGTCACGGTAAAGTTTTGATAAGGACCCAGGTTATCGTGGTACTCGGGCTTGAAAGGCCCGTTATAGAGGAGAGTGCCCAGTGTGTCTTTCGGAGCCATACAGGGGTTTGAGGCGCAGGATGCCACGCCAATTGCGACACCCATCTCCTCGGAACCAGTCAGGGAGTTCTGATACGGCAGTTAGTCTCGGCTAGGCTGTGAGATGTAGGTCCGAACTTACCGGGCGCAGAACCTGAACAACTAGCTTCTCTCCTGCAGTGATCTCCTGGTCTTTCTTGGGCAATCCGATGAAAGCATTCTGCGCCGAGACGGCAGTGGCAAGGAAAGCGATAAAGTAAGGGGCCTTCATGTTGTTGATATGACTCAAATGATAAATAATTATAGTGAAATTGAAGGATGTTGAGCTACTGCTTGCGGTTCTAGTCTTGGCCTTTCTTCTTGATGTTGATTGATGTTGATGTTGATTGAAGTCGAGGGAGGCAGAAGGGGTTTTTATGCCATTGAGAGATGGGATACAGGCCTATGTTAGGGGCACACCCACTAGACGAAGGTGATTCGTTAAGTCTCTGCAAGTCTCAGAGCGGCGAGCGAAGCCACGATTGTGGTTGGCCTGAAGGACCCAGAATCCGAGGTAACCGACGGTTGAAAATCCCCGACACTGCCGAGATCACCCAATCTTGACCCATGTTTGGTTAACCCCATGAAAAACATGCATATTGTATGTAGGGCCTGATGCTAATAATACCATCGTATTCTGAAGGAGTTTTCCTCTCTCTCTCTCTCTCTCTCTCTTCCCCTTCTATGTAAACTGGCGGCCATATTTCTTCCAGCTGTTGAGGTTTCAAATTATGTTTTGTAGATTCGAATCTTGTTCGTGTGGGTCTCTTGGGATGTGACCAATTGAGAAAAGACTCGATTAATATCTGTATGGCTTATTGAGCATCTGAGTTACAAGACAAAATATACAATGACTATAAATAAGTATCAAGAATGACAGGTCAGAAAGACACATTATGGGGTTGTTGGACAAGAAGAGAGACAGGTCTTTGTTTTGAGCTAAGGAAACGGCAGGGTGCCTGAACCAGCCCTAACGAGTTATCTCACGGTAGACTGGAAAAGATGTAGTATCTGCCCAAATGATGAAAACACCAGAGCTAACCGGCCAATATATTCTCTAAACATGTCATTTTGCTTAATTACAAGCTTCAAGTAACGAATATAGCTCGATGGAGCGGCATCGACGCGAAATGACGTCATATATCTATGTTACTTCTGAGTCAACTCGGCAAATCAGCTCTTGACAGCGCAATGCACGAAGGATCGCACTAGAGGGGTTAGCTGAACACTACACGATCTAATTATAGGAAATAGACGTAGAGTTGAATTGTGGAGGACTGAGACAATTGCTCCTATAACAGCATGATAATCTCATGATTTACCACTGTCCATTGTCTATTCAACAGCGGGCAAATGGTTCATGTTCAGGCATGATCACTTTGTCCATGGCATAAAAGCCTGATGAAGGGATGGATTGGTATCATATTATCCATGCCTGGACGATCTTCAGCGTTGAAAAATAGCTTGCTGCCTACGAATGCCGGACTGAGCACTTCGTCTCTGCATTCAACCGTCTTCAGTTTATTAGTATCATATCATCATCCGCACACTAACAATACGATTTTCCTCGTGAGGAACCTTACGTGTTATTTATAGCGATGAAAGTCATGGGGAAACCGTAGCATCTCGGATTTCACACCAGTCTAGATTGAATGCTACCTAGAGAAGAAGGCAAATATGTGGCAGCCGTAATCACCCAGTGCATGGTACAAGGAGAGAACCTAATCACACAGCGGATAGAATAGGCGGTTCCAGCCCCTCTGGATGTTACTTGTACATACTACATACACGCGATCAGCCTGTGGACTGTGTAATTCCGTTGAGTATGGCGGCAGATCGAGGTCGTTCCTTAAATGCAGTGTAACAGCGTGCATAGCTTACATACTTCGGAATAAGTGCGTACTTCCCACCCATGAGATTGTTCATATTAGCACCGAACTGAAAATTTGTGGCTGTGCATAGCAGAGCTAATAATCTTTTCATACCTTACCATACAGTAGAGCAATCTCAGATGGTGTCCGAGTGGATCTGAAGCTCCGATGACCCACATAGTCATCGTAACCAACCATAGCTAAGAGCTCTTTCATATCCACGCTAATTTTCAGAGTCACCTACCTCATTAAGTATAGCGTTCTAGCGACCTAATCCATATTGCTCAGGATTTAAGAAAGGTTCTGTCAACAAGCCTTGGTGGGTTCTATTTTCCAAACGCATTCAGAACATATTAGTGGTAGAATCATGGATCTAACAAGGGGGATGAACGCTAAGCTTCGAAACACTTGCCAAAACTGGCAATCAATTAGAATACCTTGGAACATTGGTACTGTTTAGCACACGACTTTCTTTGCAGTCTCCGGTAAACAGGCGTAGTAGGTGGCTTAGAAAGAGAAGTCGTATATAACCGCAGATCCTGGATTTTGTCTTTGTTCAAATTCCTATTTCCTGCTGCTCCCATCATCATTAAACTGTATTTGAGGAAAGCCGAATACTACACAATGCATCTGACCGGGAGAAATGGCATATCAATTCTGCAACTTATTGTCTATGTCCCTTTCCTGGTGATCGTATGGATCGCCTCTTTGAGGCACGGCTTTCGCCGTTCCACAGGCTGGGTCCTGATTCGATTGGCATATCACCACTGATGCTTGCCACTTTGGGTTGCTATCAAGACTGTAAGAGATTGGAGACCCTTTTGCTTGCCTGCCCCGCCCTGCGACGAACCACCCAAAAAGTGGAAAAGAACAACACTGACATGCCCGTGAAGTACGGGCTTAATTCGAAAGGAAATAGAAGTTACCCTGGAGCCGAAACTCTCCCGTCTGACACAAATCGTCGTTTCGGTGGCCGTCATCCTCAGCATTGTCGGGAGTGCCTCCTCGTCCGATCCTAACCACCCAAAGTCCACGTCCCGTGTTGGGGTCTGCTTGTACCTTGCTGCTTTAGCCGGATGCGTTCTGCTTCTCGCTCTCTCCTGGGGCATGTTACGCTAATGTTAGAATATACCTAGGCGGGAGTGCCTAGCCATCTTCGTTGTCGGAATCACGTTACCCTTACTCCTGGTACGGGTTGTATATTCAGTATCATCGGTGTTTGCCAATAGTTCTGTGTTCGATCTTGTGAAGGGATCAATTTCAGCCAAGGTCTGCATGGCGGTGATAGAGGAGATCATAATCGTTGTCATGTATGCTAGTTATGGCTGGTACCTAAACCCGCTCAAGGATGTGCAGAGCGCTTCCCCACTGCGATCTGTGGAGGAAGAGACGCCATTTAGAGGATCTTAGTTACCAAGACGTGCGATAATGTTGCGGAAACCATTGCTTGCAGCTCTAGCCCTGGCATACTCCTAGAGTCCACCCAAGACGTGGTGGTGTCAAGAGACAGAAATATTGATTTTGCGAGGCCTGATGCGTCGGTTATAACAACAGCTTTGTTGTGTTGAAACGGAGGTTGAACTGCTCATATCATACGCTGTCGGCTTTGAACACCGACGTAACATGGGAATTGTCGGGTGTAGAAACGAGTTGTCGTAGGCAATATCTGCACCGATCTGCTGATATCCCAAATAACATTCGGTGAAGCATTGCTTAATTTGATTAGAAAAGAGGTTATATAGATGCGTGCGCATTAGGATAAGTGACAAAGGAGGAGCCTAGTTGTGCAATTACACCATATCAGATAAGTCATAATCCTCTGTAAAATCATCACATGTGGGTATAAAACGACTGATCATCTTTCCAAAGAGATTGTTCTTTCTGACATTTTTGCCGCTTCCTCCGCCGGCTGTAGATTGTATCTCACCTTAAGGTTTCTCAACTGATGAAGAATATAAGTGCGGCTAGCTTCCAGGCAAGACTCGGCATTTGCTAGTTCAGCCAAAAGCCAGAGAGCATAGCGCCCACTCATAGCTGCGCCTTCAACAGAAGGATCTAACAGTTGTGGTGCGGCCTTCAAGACGACAGAGGTAATATCCTTGACCTTTTCGTGCATTATTTCCAACTCTTGCGTAAAATAAGATTACATCAATGCCGAAGGTATCACTCTTGGCAACGAGCGAGAGCAGTTTCATTCTAAGCGTTTTGCTTAGGGACCACCGTAGCATCTGTACAATTAGCCATGTTTTTATGGCCTTCGTGTTGCTTGTCTCGCGTGTGAAGCCGTTCTGGTAGCTACTGATACAGCTCTCTAGGCCGGGGCAGATCTGAACCAATTGCTCCTCAAATTCTTTTACATCTTTGATCAGTCCCAGACACGCATCGGTCGATGTAATTGGCTTTCGCATAGCAGAAAGCATTTGGGGTAGCCGATTCATCAGAATGTCATTGATATAAAACCCCCGGTTCAAATCCTTCTCGTAGAAACATTTCTCAGATTCCAGCCGCAACAAGTCGCACGGCACTGGTTTGGATTCTAGCAAACATATTGATCGGATATTTGTGGAGATATGGGACAAGAGAGATCGTCCTTCTGGGCTGCTCAATTGACGACATCCTCGCAAGCGGGGTAAGGCCAATGTGCCATGTGAATGAGCTGCGCATGAAGAGATGGAGTAGCGATCGCGGATAATAAGTGATTCGAAAAGACCCAGAAGGAGAACTGAGATTAATGTTGAAACAAGTCTAGCCATCGACGGGTTTGTTAATGCAGAATTGATTTCAGCAATGGCGGTGCAATAGGACCTGTGTGCCGCTCGATTTACCGCTTGGAACGGACGTTCGACGTGTAGGTAGGCAAAGGCTGCCGCTTGAATAGTGGGAGGTATGGGCTGGGCATTAATAAATGTATGATAGTGATCAAGTAGGAAAGAAAACCTTGAGGTAGGCAAATAGATGTTTACAAAGAACGCATTTGCCACCTCTTCGAGTGGCTGGGCTAAGGGTCTGGGCACTGCGACAAATTCTGTAGCTGATATGCAGCTTTCGTTATTGTTAAAAGAGTTGTATTCTGGAGTAAGGTATATCCTCAACCTGGAACCATTGGGGCCTATCAACGCTGGCGAGCTAAACTGTGGCCCTGTCCTTGGCCGTCTCCGGGCTTTTTGAGCCACGGTTTGGGTTTCATCCCGTATAACCAGGCCACCGAGATCTCTATACCCTGAACAGGGGATACACTTACGAGCGCATTGAGTACAGCGTGGGTGTTTTCTATCGCACTATTCTGACCTTTTCAGCTATTCATTGTCTTACATAGTACGGTGAGGAGGTAGAGCCATGGTCATCCATACCTTGGCACGCCTCGCACGACAGGGACCGCCAAGCCGACGATGGCTCCCCTGAATAACCCATCATCAAGCGGACGCGTTGGATGTCCTCCCGAGTAGAGCAACCGCAGCGGGGTAGCTGGCCAGCCGAGGGAATAACTCTGGTGAGAAGATAGGATGGTGGATGTGAGAGATTGAGCGGACGACTCTTCTTTTTCATAATACTCACCAGTTAAATTTGGTCGACATCACGTGTGAAGTTTCCAGAAGTGTTGGCTTCATTCTGGTGTATTTCCGGTTTGGGAGATCTGAGATTTCGCTGTAAGGGCGCATCTTGTCGGTCAGAGCATGAGATTATTGTTGTTAGTCTCAAATCCCTTTGTTTTTCGTTTCCTATTCCTTCCGATAACGGTTTTACCTTAAAATACAGATTAAGCATCACGCTCGTGATATATATAGTCTGACTAGCCAGCGTCCCAAACAAGAGGAAGGCAACACCGAAGTATCCATATCTCTTTACTATTGGGTGTTGAGCCTACTACACAAAAGTGGTAATTATTAGATGTCGCCTAAAAGACCCCGAAGAGAGATTGTAAACCGAAGATAATTTGTTATGGGTGAAAACCGAGCACTGTACTCTGTAAGGTAGTGTATTTATTGATAGCGCTAAACGGCCCGCACACCCCAATTGGACTGCTCTTCCAGAAAAGGACGCGTTAAGATGATAGGTCATAAACGGCACGTGTTTCAAAGGGCAATAAATATCACCTGATTTCTAACGGCATTTTCAAAAACCGTTGAAGCAACTTTCGAAAGCGGAGCTCCGGACGATTGGAACTGCTGAGCAAGGGAAGGGAGGTGGTCGTAGTCAATGTCAATAGTGCCAATAAAGACGCCGATCTCTATCCCCTAATTTTAGGTCTTTAGATCGCGTTTTTGAGTCAGTCTATTAGCCATACAATTTCCTCTGAACTATTTCTTGGTGCCTGTGCAAGGCAATGGCGTGATTGATTGTATCATAGTTATCATCGTCCATTCACGCATCATAGAATATAGAAATGCATCATGCATGTTGAATTGAGACTAATTTAGCCACCCGGATTTTGTGGCGATGAGGCGGGAGTTTCCTTCTCCGTGAGACACCTGTGGGGCAGCCCATCGGGGTTGTGAGACTAGCCCATTGACTAGCGAAGATGGGGAAGCTTAGAATGATGAAAAGCCGTGCCGATCATCGCGTAATTTTCTAACCGACATGGGGCTGCTCCAAAGGGTCTCTCCCGCGTCGTGTGAGAGTGAGAGAAGAGTTGATGAGATGATATCATCCCAGATCCGACTGGGTTGTGATTTTCTCTACAAGATGTTCGCTTGTTTGGAAACTTCCACCAACTCAGTTTCAAGTTGCAGTATCGGATGCTAAGGTTAGATCACTCATGCGAGTATCATGCAAGCAACACTCGGTTAATAGAGAGATACAAAGGTTGTCCGAGAACCGACTCCAAGACTAACGAAGTGAGACATTCTCCACACCAACCACCGAAGCGATTGCATCAGAGATCGATGCACCAATATAATCCTCCCCAATAGCGTAACGCTACAGCCTCACGAACCCGTAAATAGTATCTGAGCATCCCATTGCCACATTTATTTGGCTTTCGAATATAAAAGCCCTCCAATTCTCCCAAAGTTCGACGAAAATCATCAATCACAAGCTCAACCATCACTCAATCTACGAAACGAACGAAACAAACCACTCTCAAACCGCCACCATGAAGTTCACTCTCGCCGCCGCTTCTACCTTCTTCACCGCTGCTCTCGCAGCCACTCTCCCCAAGTCTTTCACTCTTGTCGCTGACGGCGGCAACACTGTCCTCACTGACAACAGTACGTACCACCCCTAACCCAACCCTTCATCGGAAAACGTAACTAACATCGAACAGCCCACGCCATCGTGGACTTTACCCAAGCCAACACTCTGAAGATCCTGCGCCGTACGTCTCACGCACCCTATCTAATACTGCGTGAACCAACCTAACAGCATACAGTGAACAGCCAGGACGGCGCCACCATCACCTTCACCCAAGAAGGCGCTCCCCCCACTGCCTGGCAAAACCTCTTTGCCATCGAGGGCAAGTCTGAGCCTCTTGGCCTGACCACCCCTCACTCCGGTGCCACCCCCACAGGCGCTGTGCTCAACGCCTGGGGCATCACTGAAGACGGCTACCTCACTTTCCAGGGCCAGAATTCCTTCGGTCTTTCCGCGGACAAAAAGCAGGTCTACTTCCTTGGAAATGACTCCTCTATCCCCAAGGTCACTCTCTGGGTTAAGAATCTCAACTAGACTGGTGCGTTCTGTTTAGTTGGAGGCTTGGGGACTTGATGACTTGAGGTCATTCCTTCGCATGTGGATATAGTCTAGGCTGGCATTGGACATATGGACCATAGTAAATAATATGAACACTTCCATGACATCATGTTTTTTCGCGTGTTTTGTATATTCAATAGACATTTGTCAATGGGGTAAAACTGGACAAGGGTTGCATGAAGATGGTAATGCATTTGGAGAATTGGGAGCGATGTTCAAAATATGTGAATGGTTACCTGGTTACGTACTAGATGTTGTGGTGAATGTGTTGGGGGTTTTTAAAATATGCAAGTCTACATTTGTCGACATGTATCAATCATTTTTCCAAATATCCTTTCGCATATCATGTCGCGAAGGTATTTAGAGCTAGATGTTACTTAATTTGGGTCAAATATCTAAACTTTAGGCGTGGTGTACCCGAACTATGACTACACAGCTTTGGTGACGACCGAATTTGCCCAAAAGAGCAAGTCATAGCTACCTCATTCCGTCTCGAATGACTTCTCATCCCATCCATATTTTCTCTTTAGACGACTCGCAAGGTAAAGAAGTCTCCAACCCTCGATCCGGGACTGATGCGGCCGGTGGAGCGTGATAGACTTTTGGACATTGAAGCCTTCAGGAGGAGAGAAGGTATAGATGGACCCAGTCTTTGGCATAACAGAGAATCTCATGTGCGCCATAGCTGCTTGGAATGCAGCCCAAGTGATTGAGCTCCGTGGTCTCGGGTTGGAGAAAAGGGTCGAGAATACCTCTAAGGAGGATGGCTTTACTTTGAATGCTTGGGAGGGCGCTGCAGGTGCAGGTTCCGTTGCGGGAGCTGCTGTTGGAGCGATACTGTACACGGATGAATGTGGTGGGCGGGTCTTGATCTTTTCCTTGCGCTGTTCAATTTGAATCTCCCGGCTGGGCGCTTCAGGAATTGACGAAGCCAGCTCAGTCTGTGCTATCTGTTCGTTCTTCTCCTTCTGCTGTTGAGCTTGATCCTGCAGGCCTGACAAACATTCTTCGTTCAAATCCTGATAGAGGAAGCCGATATCTGCACCTGTTTTGTTGGATATGAATTCGTCAAGTGTGGTCAGCGCACCTTGAGCCATTCCCGGCTCCATAAGATTATCGATGGGCACTGCAAACGCCGACAAGTCAATCTCGGATTTTAGCGGGTCAAGCTCAGACCCCAGTGCCTTTAGCCGAGAAATATAAGCTTGTCCCTTCTTCGGATTCATTGGTGGCATGGGAAGAGACGTCGAGAGACACTGGACGAAATTGGTTGTCACGGCAAGATCACCGAAAGCGTCAAATTCGCTCTCCCCCATCTTTTCTTGCTCAGCAGGATGTGTTTGGTGGAAGTCATCTAACTTTCGAACCCATTCGACTGCCTTGGAGACATTTGTGTCTGTTTGGCAGAGGCGAAGTATATAATGGAGTTGCGGATCGGTTCTGGTAAGAGTGTCCGGCTTGGTTTTCATCGTTACCCGCGCGGTGCCGTTATCATATACGCCAGAGACGCGCTTGAAATGTTTATCTCCAGAAGCCATTTGTACGTGGCGCTTAAAAAGCTGCTGACCTCGCTGGTACTCAAAATGACAAACGTTTGCCAGCTCCTGGAGAAAGGCACTTCTGTAGGTCCGGTCGTTGGGGCCGGCTACGAGAGCCTGGAGAAGTTGATGGATATACCCCCAGACTGCAGCACCAACCACGGCATTGTGGATCATCTCGAAAAATGCGATGTTGATATACTTATCTGTAATCAACGGCAATCTTCGACCTTTCTCATCCGCCACCAGCTCGGGTCGACTGAAGAACCAAGCGTTGACAGCATGAGCAAGGAACTCGGGCTCAGCCCGACAAAGAAGTACATAATCCTCCAAAGCCGACTTCTGGTCAAGAGAAAGAGCAGTCAGGTCTTCCAAGGAGAGCTTTTCTGGCTTCTGGTCAATTGTAAGTTTGGACATAGCCTCCCGTGCGGCCTTCTCTGACTTTTTGGAGCGCCCTTTGGCCTCAACGGTAGAACCCGCTTCAAGGATGTCCTGGATCACGATATTCATGGACGTTAGTAGGATAGACTGTCTTTCCAAGATAAGCTCGCCCGTCGACTGAGGGACAATCAATCCAGCATCCACCCCAACTTTCAACGCAGTCATTGTTTCTTTGTACTTCTCCCGGTCAGAGACTGTGAAGGATTGTCCATATCGTTCTTCGTCCATGAACAACGTGAAGCTATAGCGAAAGGGATCAACATGTTTAAGGCCATGGACCTGCATGCTCCGTAATATGACCGCTGCATCACCAGGGCCACCGTTGACACCCTCGATGTACTGCTCAGATAAAGATTTTGTCGCGCGATGTTTCAGGCAATCGAGCAGATAGTCAGAATCCGGATTGGCGATGTCACGCAGATTCCAGTCAGGGATGACCTTGAAAACATCGCCTAACGATCTATCGATAGGCGACTTTAGCATTTGACTTTCGGCGGCCCCGGCTCTCATGACCCTTTCCCGTTGTCCCTTGCCCAGGGAGTGCCATATTCCCTCGATCTTTGGTCCATGGAGCTGATATTTACGCGCAAGGTCGCGCTGCAGCTCTTTTACCAATTCGGGTTTCTCCATTGCTTTCTGAATGGATAGTGATGACCCGTGCGAGGTGATTCATGCGCACGTTGAATTGAATTTCAATATTAAGTTCAGGTGGGCCGCTGGATTGCGGGCACGTGACTGGTTCTGTATGGGGAGTTGGGAATTGTTGCTCTCGCAAGATACCTCAATTACACCAGTCTATCGGCCCCTATTTATGTGTTTTCTCGCGTAATATTAAGTATTCATCTGAGGAAGCAAGTGTAATGCATGATCCTTGCAGCTATCGGGAGAAATCATGTAATTGACGCCCGGAGCCAGTCTTCAACGGGCCTTGATGATCAGCGAATGGTTGCAAGATAAGAAGCCGGTTTCCGTGAGCTGGCCAGATTGCAATCGCTCCGTGGCACAGACATGTAGCGGTGAGTTCACCGGTCGCAATTGGTACTTATCAGGCTTTCGGCTTTCTTTGTTGAGGTGTATTGACCCTTGAGATCTTCGAGGCCTCGCAGCCCAGGGCGCGCGATACGGCCGTGCCCCCTCCTGGTTATATTTGTAGGAATTTTTAGGGGTATTAGCTGTGTTGAATTGGTTGACTCCGCACTCTGTCTAGGATATGGATCCTGATGGAGATAATTGCGTTGTTCACAAAAGCAGTATATTTAACCGCCGAATGTAGGGTATCTTTTAAATTTCGAAAAAGACTGTGGGGCGCCAATTCAGGCCTATACAGAGGGTGTACATAGCTACAATCATATATTATATCCAGGTAAATACCCAGTGTAAACAAGGTTTCATAACTCATCATAACTCATATTCCAGAGCAATTACTTCTAATAAATATACACAAACTCATCGTTCTCCCGATCCGTCAAATCAAGGAAAGCATTATTGCCCACCTGGTTGTCTGTCTCAACAGCCTCAACCTCAGCATCCTCCTCGGAAACTTGATAATTATTCTCCATGGACCGATCGACAATCTTGGCTGGCTTCCCATTCGCCACACGCCGACGCTCCTGCATTTTGTTGAGCACAAACAGATTGGCCCATTGAATCAGCACAATAGCAGCCATGGCTACGAAGATACCCAGACAGGCCCGGAGTCCAGGTTGATATGCGGGCGCATCATTCTCATTGAACAGGAGCGGTCCAACAATGTTTCCCGCCGAAGAAGCGGCATTGTAAAGACTCATGACGATGGACTTCTTCGTTTGTCCTGCAGTGTTTGCCACAATCCACGAGACAATGAGCGGGTTACCACCGAACAAGAATGAAAGCAGATAGTATCCGGCCATTAGTGCACCTTGGACGGAGTCATCCCGCGGGAGAGCGTACAAGACCGCAAGACCTGCCACGACAGGTAGCATAAAGGAAGCGAGAACGACGGCCTTGAGGCGGGCTTTTTGTGCGAGATAGCTGGCAAGCAGAATGATGATGAACTGAAGGGCACCGAAGGGCATGTTGAGTAACGTTGTCTTGAACTTATCAAAGCCGAGTCCTGATAGGATCAGAGGACCGAAGACATTCGTCACCGACGCGCCAACGTTGAGTAAAAATGCCATTCCAATCCAGATGTATGTTTTCGGCTCTAGTCCGGCCTCTATAACGTGATGCACCTTGAATTCTCGGCTTCCGGCTCCGGTTTGGTTGGCTCGGAGGCGCTCCATGGCCTGAAGCTTTTCTTGGTCGTTTAGGAATCGGGCTGAAGCAATATCGTTGTCGAGCTTCCAGTAGAGGAATGGCGACGAGATAATGGTAATAAGGCCGACGACGAGGAAGATGCTATTGGTGGCAAAAGTCAGTTAATGTCTTGGGTCGATAATATGGAGATCTCAAATCTAAGCGAGGCAAAAAACTTACATCTGCCATTCTTTAAGCACACCAGACTGGATATGTCCCAGCCCATAACTGAGGGCCGCAGCAATGATGGTCGCAAGACCATTGGTGCTGTACCAAGCTGCCACTCGCAGTGGCTGCTCCGCACGACGGTACCACTGAGCAGTGATGATACTGAACAGAGGTAGACAGCCTGCCTCGAAGAGACCAAGAAAGAACCGGGTGGCCATTAGCCCGCCGAAGTTGTGGCAAGCGGCCATTGCCGCCTGTGCGACACCCCATCCGGCGACCAGAGCAGGAAGAAGAATCCTGTGTGGTACTTTGACAATCAAGAATGAGGAGAATGGCTGCCATGCCAGCTGGGCGATTGGAGCGATAGAACCAACCAAGGAATACTCATTGCCGGAGAGGTGAGCGTCCTCCTTTAGGCCGAACGTGGCACCATATCCCAGAACCGTCTTGTCGAGAATTTGTAGGAAGTAACCCCACATAAGGATTATCAGAATGGTCCTATCAGTCTTATTTCGAATCCGCTTGCTATCCTCTTCGGTCAGGGGAACCCGCACGACGTTGATGTGGTCCATGTTCGCGGGTTTGACCGGATCTTCATGGTGAGATCCTTGTGGCTTTGGATCCATGATGGGTGAGATAGTAGAGAGCTATAATAGAATAAGATAGCCTTCGCAGCGGCCTTGTATAACAAGCTGGAAGTTGGGGATGAGTTTTTCATATTGCCGTTTATATATGGCATATTCCCCGCAGGTAGCCAGCGCTGAGCACCCCCACGCCTTTACTAAACCCCAGATTCGTTACAAGATAAGTTTAGCGTAATATGGAGAACTTGATTCTGGGATCTTTTGCCGTTATCCAACCAATTACTCAAATTGTAAGCTTGAGTGGATCCGATACGATCCCCGCAAAAGCATAACCGCACTTCGGACGAATGGCCCTCGGCTTCCCCCACGGAATTGGAACCCCCACGGTCTGTGGGGAGTCCAAGGGTCCTGGACAACTACCTTTATAAACGGATGGGATGCCCACGGAGCTAACTGGATTGTTCCTAGAGTGTGTAACTTGCCACCCAAAAACCATGCCACCTCGTCAGAGGCAGACATCTGGAAAACTTAACGGAAAAGCAGGATGGGCCAGGCCTCCTATACTTTTATGGCTATATCGGGAATCAAATAGTCTGTAGAACAATTTCACAAGCATGGCGAACGGAGCACGTTGCATGGTCAGGTACGGCAAACGGAAGGATTAAGAGACAAGACGGGTTTTTTCTATCAAGCCTTCCCCCAGCTATAATAATTCTGATCATATATGAAAATTGGTTTCTGAGTCTCCTATATGGATAACGGACGTCATACAGGGGTTCTTCCTCTATGGACGTAGATTGGACGTAGATAAACATCCACGGCCATGTGGATAGGCCGGAGTCAGAAAGGATGAAAGGGAGAGGCAAAATCGGAGCTTGTATATAAAGGCAGACCGACGAAATATTTATATAGCTGATTAGTTTCAATATCCTCATAAAATTGTATTAAAACTATAACGAGTGTATTTGCCATAGTGTAATATGCATCACTGAAGTTTACCGACTACCTCAAGGAATATATACAATGCCGATCGCCAGCTGCCCTGAGTATGTTGCTGTGAATATGTTGCTGTGAATGTGGAATCCTCTACATCAGTGTGCTGTGACACCCCACGTCTTAGATAGGGCAATGTGTGAAGTACCAAAATGAGAATTCAAGAAATAGGCCAAGCTTTCCAAAGCTTAAAGTGTAAAATAGTGACTTGGCAGGTGGAGTCTGACGTAGTATATCCAGGGCACGGCATTGCACGTGCCAAAAGGAACCGTTACCTAGTATTACCAGGAAAGAGATTATCCAGTGAAGTGGGAAATAGAACTCAGATATCCTGTCAGCATTGTCTTGACGGTTAGTATCCTATTCGAGGTACAAAACTCTCCTTGAACTCATTGGTGTACGTGAGTTTTAAGTTGCGACATGTGATACACTTCTCTACATGCCAAGAGACGGACTATAATGCCAGTAGAAGATATATTTACCCGTAACCTCTCATGGGCTATTGTTAGGTATTTAATGTCAGCCTATGGAATCCACTTGTTATGAGAGTATGTGTCCTATTGATCTGGGCGCGATGCCCTTAGTTCTATTATCAATTCATTAGATATTGACACCTATGGGAAAGTTGGAAATACAGAGATGGATAAGAATTGGGCTGAGGTGGAGTCCTATTTAAATGCTCTACTGACTGTCATTCGCCTTGTCGTCTCTTAGCCGGGTTCTAGCGCGCACCGTCACATTTGGCCCCCAAGTCCACCATCTCATCTATCAATACATGTGTGTCAGTTACTTCGTCCAGAGTGTAGACTAAATCAAGCTGTCCAACTCCGATATAGATACCGTGTGTTGCGATGATACTGCATTGTACAGATAGTCTAACAACAAAACTAAAGCCGTTGAGCTTACAGCAGTTATAAAGATGTATGTACTACCTGTTCTACACACGTAGGCTAGAAAGTGCTAGTGCTTACATGTTATTTACAATGGGTCTACTGAAAAGAAACTAGCATAAGGCTGGTTAGCCGCAGCAGAGCAAGCATGAAACATTCCCTATCAATGAACCTATATTGGATGATGCGGTCCGTGCATTTGGCCAGGCTATACACAACATCACCGGTAAAACTTCAATTGGTAGACTGTGCCAAGGTGGATCTTGCACAAACAGGCAGTGTTCAATCCTTGGTCTCTACCTATAAATGAGAGTCAGCCCCCCCCCCGGAATTCAGTTGTTTTCGTATTCATATCTGGATAGCACGAGACCTCTATTCAAGATGTCTCGCCAACTTGACAGGCTGGCTCAACCAGCGAACAAAAAGAAGACGAAAGTCATTATCGCCAGCTGCAGCAGGTGAGGAACAATCTTGCAAGTCCTTCTGTACCTCGAGTTGCCTTTAACCACGGTACAAGCACACTACCACAGGATGGCTGATTAGCTATAGATCGGGTACTTTGGGCCTCCTCGCCGCCATGAGGATATTAGGCTTCAGTCCATACCACATGACTGAGGCTTGTTTTAGTGGCCCATTACATATGAAGATTCTAGAGGAAGCCGTGATTGCACAGCATATTCGCTTCTCAGGTATCAAGCGATACGAAAGGGCTGAATTCGACAAGTGGCTGAGTAAATATGACGTATGTGGGCTGCAAATCTTCGTTTGTGCGTGGTCTATCAGATGGTAGCTAATCAGATAGCAGTGCTTCATTGAACTTCCCAGCTATTTTGGCGCACAGGCTCTCGAAGTATACGCCGAAGACCCGGATGTCAAGTTTATTCTAACACACCGTGACCCGGACAAATGGGTGACATCAATGAACAACACCGTCGCCAATGTAGTGAGAATGGCAACTTCGTCCCCATGAATATCTTGAAACACTTCGATATCATGCTCAAATGCTTCTTCCGTCTTGATCAAGTCATGTTCTGGGCTATATCCGGCGGAACAAATCCCGGGGACCCGAACAATGAGGCCGCGCTGCGTAGGAACTATGTTGAATAGTAAGTGACAATGCTCTATCCCCTCCTCTCTTCATCTATATGTGAAGATTAAGCTATAAGATCCATATAACCTGAGAACAATAGTATTCAATCCGCGAAAAGCATGCTCCCCAAGGAGACACATTTGTTGATTAAACTCGAGGAGGGCCTCGGCTGGGAGCAGATCTGTCCGTTCTTGGACCTGCCAAACCCCGATGAGAAGTATCCACGGGGAAACGAGCCAGAAAAGTTCCAAAAACTGTTAGAGGACACCCTGAAGCCCAGAGTCCAACGAGCTGCATTGAAAGTGGGAGCACTGGCTGTGACTGCACTTGGAATTATAGGCTATGCTGGGTGGCGTATATCTCATTGAAATATCGTTAGGGGAATCATGTTTTGTTTTATATAACTGTTACAATCGTAAAACAATCTACGATGCTCCTGCCTCTTCAAGAAGGTCTGCCACGGCTTTATGACCACCATATGATGCTAAATAGAACGCAGTAAAGCCCTTAACAGATCTCGAATTTATATGGGCATTCCTTTCCAGCAGACATCTCACCACCGCTTCATCACCGCTCCAAGCGGCTAATGAGAGCGCGGTCAGGCCTTCCGAATCTCTTGCCTCTATATCGGGGTTCTTCTTCAGCAACAGCCTTACCATTGTGTCATCGCGATTTTCAACGGCTATTAGTAACGGAGTTCTGTCAAGATACCCCTTGATTTCAGTATTGGTGCCCTTCTCCAGCAGGAGACTGGCAACCGCATCATACCCATTTTGAACTGCCAATAGAAGCGCAGTGTAACCGGACTTGTTCTTTGCTTCAATACCAGCATTCCTGTCTAGTAGAACTCGCACCACCGCCTCATGGCCATATTCAGCGGCCATAATAAGAGGTGTGTCACCCTTACGTGTCTTTTCCTCGGTATCAGCATTCCATTCCAGCAGGAGCTTAACCACAGCCTCATGGCCCCCTTTGGCTGCCCGGGACAGCGAAGTCATGCCCCATGCATCTGCTGAATTGACGTTTGCACCATTTTCTAGAAGTAGCTTTACTACTGCTTCGTGGCCCTGAATTGCGGCCCACAGTAGTGGAGTCATGTAAAAAGAGTCTCTTGGATCGACATCATGTGATTCTTCTAACAGAATTGACATGGACTTAGAGAGCCCTAGACACGCTGTAAGGTGCATGCTTTCCATATCTGGATTCCCAAGGCTAATGCCAAGCTGGCTATGTAGGATAAATTGACCGCAGACGGACAGTTTGGCAGTGTTATGGATGAAGTCTAAGACACACTTATCCTCTTCCATGCAAGCCTTTCTGGCATGGTATCCCCAACTCAATGCAGCATAGCGATACAAAGGATTTGACCACGCTCTCATGATGAGGTTCATTGATGTTAACAAGTGGTCACCATCGAAAATTTTGAATGATAAGTAGGTGAGGCAAGCTCTTGTCAAGTCAGTGTGCCCTTGAAGAAGCCAATCCTTGTAGGTGCGTTCAAAATACTCTTGCGTTGTATAATGGACAAGCCGGACTGCGTCACTCTTTTCGTCTACTATCACCAAGCCCGCACATACTGAGACAGCCTGTCCAATATCTGGCATATTATCTTTATCAAGCTCTGGCGCGTTGAATTCAATACCAAGTCCTTGCTGTAGCTCTGATAATCTAAGGCTCCTTGTAGCACAGGTAATCCATGATAAGACTCGATTGGCAAGCTCCTGGTGCTCTGGCGCTTGGCCGCGAATTCGCTCCATGGCTTGATTATATGCATAGTCCAGAACCTTGGGCTTCTGGCCGTTCTTTAAACTTTCCGCGGATGTAGCCTCAAGCTCTGCAAGCACACCCCTTATGGCCTTAGGTGTTGTTTTATAGACCAATGAGTCAACATAAAGCTTTGCGAGAAGAAACCTAGTGTATGTCAGCCAATGCAAGGTAATGGTCATCATCACGTGGTACAGACATTCCATCAACTGCCCGAGCAAGTTTGGTCTTAATCTCTGCTTGCAGAGTAGGGTTATGTAAAACGAAGGACGGAAAACTCTGCAACCGCCGTTCAAGATATCGCTGCACGTCTATGTCGCTAGCCCGGATCTCCAGCCTGATGCTTTTCTCAAATCTTTTTTCAATCTCATGGACAAAACGCGAAGTTACAAGGATGTTCGCCTTGGTCCTTTCCTGTATACCGAATATTAGGTGGAGAAATCTTGCCCGATCTTCATTGGAGACCTGACATTCGTCCAGTGCGTCGATGACGATGAAAATTCTCGAGTAAGAGCCAGCGACACTGTACAGGGTGCTTAGAATTCCTTCGTGAGTCGGTCGACTTTCTCTTCGCTTGCATTCATCGTAAAGTATTCTGACTACATTGGGAATAAAAGGCTGTCCTTGGACAAGCTGCTTCAACAGGCTTAAAAGAAGGTCGGTGTACCGCTGTTCGTGCTGCTGTCGGAAATTGCAATAGATATAGGTGATGCTAGTCATAGGCTTATTCCGGTATTCACGGTAAAGATGATCGATGGTAGTTGCGGTGATCATGGTTTTACCTGCTCCGGGCATACCGGGACAGAATAGGCTCTGTTTGCTTTGGCTAAGCCATTGCTTGAATTCAGTTGAATTCAGAAACCACTCCCCAGTTCCTTCCTGCCGCCGGGCAATGAAATCGTTCTGTTGGAGAGCATAATTTACTGGTGTAAGCCAATCAATAACAGCTTGGTATTCTCGGTCATCACCGAGCTGGCGTAACCTTTTGACCCCACGATCGATATCTTGGGTTGTCTCATTAATCGTTCTCACTGAAGGATAATCAGTGTGGTTGACCAGTAAAAAGGGGCTTGTTAAGCTTACCAGTGGAGAGAATCTCTATGATCTTCTTCTCTGCCTGCACATGTTGAGGAGAGATCCGACACAATAGGTCTTTCGTGTAAGCAGCCGCTGCCATTGCCGCATACCCTTGCCATGCCTTATTTTTATGGGAGTCCGAATAGTCACAAATACCACGAATGACTAGGCAGGGGAAGTGATTCATCAGCCCGGCCGCCTCCATTTCAAAACATAGAATATCCTTCTCCATGATCAGCTTATCCCTAATGCAGGCATCTTTCATTAACTGATTCGCGGAAGCGACCAGCCCATAATGAACCATCGGGTTGTCTTCTTCTTCTGTACGGGGGTTTCGCAGCACGAGGGTAGAGGGATCATCCCCGCAACTTACGGTACAATTAGATTTGTTGTTTAGAGGATGAACAATATGACTTTGGTACAGCCGATCACTGGCTGGACCCGGTTGTCCGTATTTCCTTCGCAATCTTGGGTTTCTTTCCAGGACGTGATCAATATTATCTGCTAAATAATGACCTTCGATCTCATATCGCGCCTGAAGCCCATTGACAGCTGCGCGCAAAACTGCGGGCGGCTGGTCTAGGTAGCCTGTCGGGCAAAATGTTTCACCTTGGATGGTCTTGCCATAGTCATACTGAAATACACCCCCATGGCTATTCGAGGGGGTACTAACGACGACATCCCCAAGTCGAATATCATGGTCTGTACTTGGCGCACCGCCGCCGATGCCGACCATCAGGCCAATTCGGACGTTCGGAAAGCTGTGCAGCATGGTTTCTGCCACGCGCGCTGCTGAGGAGGTGCCATATTCGCCGATTGGTAGTACAGCAATGACCACGTTATGGTCCGCAATTCGGCCTAATATGTAGTCATTTTTATTTTGTGGGGATAAATATGCTGGATTTTCGTGCTTTTCGTCAAGAAATGCCTGAGCAGCGACGTATTCGGCAGTGATCGCGCAGATCCAGCCGACGGTATACTCGCTTGGATCGACCATGTCGACGAATACCTACCTCAAAGCAACGTTGCAGTGACTTGAACTATGCTTAAGGTGCATAGAATAGTTTGGGGTTGCAGAGTAAAATTAGATAACAAGTTTCAGCCCGATGAGTCTACGGATAGGGTCCAAAAAGTGGAGCAGATAATCTCTTCTCTCTTCCATGCTCAGCCTCGCGAATTAAATCGGCAGGCAAACCAGTGTGTACTAGTAATTCATACACATACATGCCAACTACTAGAGCGTCGTTTTCTCTAACTAGTCCTAGCGACATACTGAAGAAATCATTCTTATCTCGTTTTGCGAGGCGATGTATAATAAGGGCCACAGGCAATCTTTCTATTTCAAACTGGTGCAGCTGCATCTGTCAGATTTCGATTAGAGTTCAACTGATGACAGAGACTCAGAGAGCCATATATCACAGTGATAACATGATCAATGAACTTAAAACATCGCATGACATGCCATGGTGGTTTGTCGGACAAATAAACGATCACCACGTCTGTGGACTTGCAGTAGCACAATGCGATTGACGAATCCAAAGCTCATCTCCCGCGGGGTAGATTCAATGCATGCATCCATCACCCGCACACCATTTCAGAGAGTGGGGTAAATGGGTAGATAAATAATAATTGTTATGTTGATGGGGGAAAAAACAGCCAAGAGGATGAATTAGTATAGATAGATGAGAGGTCTACCTATTCACTACAAACCTAGAGCCACGCTTTTCGCAGAATCAAAAGAAAATCAACACCATGTCTGTCAACAGTGTCTCCCTGTCGGGCTCGCATTCTATCTCGAAGACTGCCGCGCCCAGTATAACACTTATCCCAAATCATGGTGTCAAAGGTGATGTCCATGCGGGACCAACTGTCCAGCACCGACCCCTACGAAATACCAGGCCGTCCGATGCAAACCTGCGCCAGGTACACCTGATGCACGCTGAGATCCTTCAGAAAGTGTGTAAAGACCCTACGACCGGAGCGAAGGACATCACCCTCAAACCAGGACAGTTGGGCGAGAACATCACAACCCAGGGTATTGATCTGCTCTCATTGCCCAAGGATACAAAGTTGCTGTTTGTAGATGGCAAAACACCCAGGCAGGACGCACCAACTCTGAGGCTGACTGGTTTGCGCAACCCCGGTCCCCAGCTTGATGCTATGAAGAAGGGTCTGAAGGACCGCTTCTTGGTGAAGGATAGTCGGGGTGTGGTGATCGGATACATGGCTGGTGTCATGAGTGTTGTCGAGAAAGGAGGTGAGATTCGACCGGGAATGGAGATTGTCGTCCAGAGACCAGCAACTAACCTGGCTCTTAATTGTATTTAATGTGAGTTGCTGTGCATCTTGCGATGTACCGCAGGGGCACATCGACTGTTGATCTAGGCCTGCATGTACGCTGAAGAAGCTGTTCAATCAAGACATAATTCTAACACACTCGTCAATCATGCTATACTCAGTCTTCGAAGAAGAATCTATATACACAATTATCTAATTAGTTATCGGGAAACAACCAGTACTTTTCGGATGGGTTTGTGAGTGTTAATGTTCTGGTTTATAAAGAAGCCAAGAGCAGCGGTGAGTCATCCACTATGACAGCGGAATTAATGGGTCAATCGGATTCGACTCGGATGTATAAGAAATACCTATCATCCAGGAAAGCCAATCGGTGCGCTGGGGACCGTGGAGAGGACAGTAGAGGTGGAATTGAACGACGAGTCGCCGATACCGTTGATCGGAAGTCCATTTCCCTGTTTTCCGCCAACTTCTCTTTTTCCTGAAGAGATCTCCGGTATTTCACGCCAGTGGTGTAGCCACTATACTAGAATTTCACTTGTATCTCCTGCTCTCATCGATCCCCTTGCTGCAATAATCGACCGACCGAAGGATCTTGACGAGCCGCCATGTCGCTGATACAGGCTCTCCATTGCGAGATCCAGCCGGAAAAACGAGTTTCTGCGCCCGCCCCCCCTTCGCCGCCCAATTTGTATTCTGAAAATCTAGGACAACAGACAGAGAGTCGGCGAATTTCACCCAATGGTGACCCGCCGCCAGAAACCGGTCAGCCAATTTTCGAGCGTGTGCCTTCACATGGCACCACGCAGGCCCGAAGGTTAACAGTCACCGTGCTGCTCATTCTGGCGAACCTTGTGCAGGTATGTCCTAATCCAATCCTGCTCACAGAGGGAGGAAAGCTAATGGGACTAGATGACAGTGAACTTTGCTGGTATAGCTGGTGGTAGTACGTTGATCAATGCAATGGGTGTCGGGGGCACATATGCTTCCTGGATTGGAGCCAGCTATGCGTGAGCCTCATCCTACTTCATCAAACACGGCTTAGGGACTGATCGTGTATAGACTCACACAAGGAACCTTTGTCTTGATGAGTGGTCGCTTGGGTGATGTATTTGGACACCGGAAATTGCTCCTGATCGGCGGAGCATGGCTTAGTCTGTGCGTCCTGGTTGGTGCCTTTTGTTATAACTTCTTTGCCTTTGTCACGATGCGTGCCCTTGCTGGTGTTGGAGGTGCTCTCATTATGCCCAATGCGGTAGCAATGATATCGTCCACGAATCCACCGGGACGCCTCCGAAACCTGAGTTTGGGTTTCTTTGCAGCATCGGCACCATTGGGAGGCTACTGTGGAGCGATACTCTTGGGCGCCTTCCTAGAAAACACGGACTGGAAGTGGTTCTTCGTGTTCATGTACGTTGCATTAGGGGAGATAGAAAAAGCTTGATGCTCACAGATTATAGAGCTTGTCTCAGCGCGGTGACCTTCGTTGCTCTGTGGGCTCTAGCGCCATACGAACCGCCGGTCGACCGCCACGGAAAGATAGATTGGATCGGCTCCGCTTTAGGCACCAGTTCCCTGATCCTCTTTAACTTTGTTTGGAAGTAGGCGAACCCCGAGCGAGGCAGGATGCGGATGACGAGCTGATTTACTCTCACAGTCAGGCACCCAGTGTTGGGTGGTCCACCCCTTATGAAATAGCTCTCCTCCCAATATCACTGATACTCTTCGGCAGCTTTCTAGTTTGGGAAAAAAGATTCGCGGCGCAACCAATCATGCCACTCGAAATCTTCAAGGCACCATCCTTCCTGACCCTGCTCCTAGTCATCCTCCTAAATTACATGGCAGTAGGTACACTAATCTGGTACCAGGTGCTCTGGCTACAGGAGGTATGGCATTGGTCCCCTCTGCATTTCGCCGTCGGGTGGACCCCTTTTGTCGTCTGTGCAACGGCCGCAGCATCCCTTGCTGCCTGGCTGATCCCTCGTCTCGCGGCGCAGTGGATCCTGGCTATAGGCACAGTCACAATTCTAGTCTCTAATGCCCTGATGGCCACCGTGCCTTTGCAACAATCGTACTGGGCCCAGATCTTCCCATCTGTAGTTCTTTTCTCGTTCTGCCCAGACTTTGTCTATACGGCGGGGCAGATTATTGCGAGTAATTCCGTCCGAAGGCACCAGCAGGGTATCGCTGGTTCTATTATTGGAACGCTGAATCTATACGGTAACAGTCTGGGACTCGGGTTTGCGTCGACCATTGAGGTCCAAGTCGCTCAGCGTGTCCACAGCCAGATCACGGGATATCGAGCAGCCCTGTACTTTGGTGTTGCCATCAGTGCGGTGGCGCTGATTTTAGATGTTTGTTTCGTAAGACTGGTCAAGGACGAGCGTGAGGGTTGGGAGGAAGAAGACCTCTTAGCTATGAATGAGATTGAGCTTCAGGGACGTGCGGAAGCTACCGGGGCTCAATTACCGACTGCACCTGTGCGGTCATAAGATCCTTGGCTGTGATGGGACACAAGAGGCTCTTGCATGGGAGGCTGGAGCGGGGAGGGAACATCTTGAGTTGTAATCTGGGGCGCATTGGTTGCGCGTTTATCGCGTGGGGGATCTTTTTTTTTTTTTTTTTT